>NW_010145440.1:540-825 GCF_000699245.1 Pterocles gutturalis | reverse complement strand
AGGACTTTCTAGGCTTCTGCATGGCCTTTCACCCTGGTGGAGTCAATCTCCTTGTCTGGCTCTCTGCTGATGTTAGAGATGTGTCGGAAGATCTTGCTGTTCCCCGTTCCTGTCCTGACCAATGCCTGCAGCTCGCACCTCGTGCCCGTGTCACACGGGTGATTTGGGGGGCAGCAGGTGTCTCTCGTGGCCCCCTGGGAATGAGGGCAAAGCAAGTCCCATCTGTCTCCTTTGCGGTCTGTCCCCAGGGTGATCAAGTGGAGACATATCGTGAGCTGGAGACCT
>NW_010145440.1:0-352 GCF_000699245.1 Pterocles gutturalis | reverse complement strand
TGAGGTCCTAAGGGAGAGGCTCTGGGGCCTGACCATTACAGGGAATTTGGAGAGGGGACGCAGAGACACAGACTCGGCGCTGTTTCTAACTCAGCTGGGTTCAAGCTCAAGGTTATTTCTCCTACCTTGAGGAAGAGCCGTGGGAACCCACCAGCCCCATGGAGAAATGCCAGAGGGGTCTTGAGTCTGTGAGCATTTGTTCCTGGCATCTCCATGGAGAGGGAGAGGTGGCAGTGGCTCAGGGCTGTGCTGGGGAAGAGCCTCCCCCATCTCGCCAAGGAACTGCTTGCCTACCCCAGGGCAGAAGAGGCAGCAGCCGCCCGGCCCTGAGCACAGCTGCCCTGAGGGGTCT
>NW_010145439.1:0-16576 GCF_000699245.1 Pterocles gutturalis | reverse complement strand
GGTCTGTGTCTCGGCCCCGGCCCGGCGTAGGCCCGGTGTAGGCCCCGGCGCCATGGATCCGTTCCTGACTCTGCTGCACTCTTTCTCCTCGAGCTTTTCGGACCGTGAGCTTTCTTCCTTGAAGTTTCTCTGCGGGGGGAAGATTGGGAAAAGGAAACTTGAGGCTGTGCAAAGTGGCGGGGGGGGGCTCCTTTTTTAGCAGCAGCTGATTGCAAGCGACAAGGTAGAGTTTCTTGAAGGCTTGCTTAAGAACATTAAAAGAGAAGATTTGATCTCGCAGCTAAAGCAGTTCGTAGAGGAAAGAGAAGTGAATGCTCCTGATGATCAACCAGAGGTGCATGAAAGACGTAGGTTGCTTATTTTTTTTAACACCCCGCCCTCCCCTCCCTAAGCAGCCCCAGTACATCTGTACCCCACCTGTGGGTGTGCTCAGAGCAAACACGGAGCAGGGCTGCTCTCGGGTGCCTGCCTTAGCTGAGCCCACTACTAATGGTGCTTCTGCTGCTGATTGCTGCATGGGACTGTGTTGTACATACCACGAGGCAGCATACGCTGCAAACAGCTTTCCAGAGCGGAAATTTCTTCCCTTTTTTTATGGAATGATCACTTGGAAATTGTGCTGTGTACTTGAGATTCTAAGTGTATCCAGCAGCTTTTCAGAATGCGCTGTGACTTTCAGTATGTATGAAGCAGCAAGAGGGATGGTGTTTTACCAACAACAACAAAAAATAACCCAAACAAACTTTTTTAAAAATGTGTGTTTCTTAAGTAAACCCATCACTAACTTGATCTATTTCTGCTGTTTCAGGTCTTCTGGAGGCAGCTATTGAAGTCATATGTGAAAATGTTGGGAGAGACTGGAAAATGCTGATACGAAAACTTGGCATTTCTGAACCAAAACTGGACAGAATAGTGGCAGCCAATCCATTTAATTTGCAGGAACAGTTGTTTAAGTCACTTAGGGAGTGGCTGAAATGGAAGGGAAAAGATGCAAAGGTGACTGACTTAATAAAAGCTCTTCGGGGCTGTAATATGAATTTGGTGGCAGACAAAGTTGAACTTGCTACTGAACAATTGAACCAGGTACAATCCATGTAAAACCCCTTCCACGTCCCACAGATATGAATGAACAAAGTGCCTTCTACTTTTCTGAACCAAAAGCAATGTCAGATATATCTTCTCTGAAAGTACATCAGTGGGACACTTTTGAGGCAACTGTAATTTAAAATTTCACAGGGAGGTTGGATTTTTTTTTTTTTTTTTGTGGCCTGTTATAACTGTAGTGTGCAAGAGGGAAGGAGTAGACCTCTCAGCTGTGTCCTGGGTTTTCTTTTTGGGTAGCATAAGATAATCTCTTCCTCAGGCCCGAAGACTGAAGTGCAAGAGGGCTGGTAACTATTATGGTGGCAGAAAACGTGCCTGGTTGAAATCAAATGTCTGTATCAAGTGCCTTTATAATCCTGAAGGAAATGTTCTGCAACTATCAAAGAAATTGTGTCTCCCAGAGATGTTCACAGGAGCCTCTTTTTACTGCCGTGAATGTTTTAAAGTTTTTTACTAGGAATCCTTTTATAACCTATATCACAGACCTGGTTGTGTCTGCTGCAGTTATCTCTGCTCTTGGTAACAAAAGTGTGTACTGTAACAAAACCTAGAAAACAAATTGATTTCTTTTTAGTGGAGGGGTGTGAAAGCCTACCGAAAGCAGATATATAGAACTGACTTTCCTCTAGTGATGAAGATCATCTGTCTTCCACAACAGTTTCTCTTCAAAGGTTGCTCCAGATCCAATAGCTGTTCCAAGTCCTCTGTAATTTTCATTCTTCATATATTTCATTCATATTCAATACTTCATTCCTGTTCCTTTACATTTTTTGAAAGTGGTTGTAAGCAACTCACAGAGGAAAGAGGATTTGTGAATGAGACTAGATTCAGTTTTCAGAACAGACTTCGAAAAATGGCGTTCACACCTAACCTAAGACTGGAAAAATTGCACAAGCTTCAAGACATGCGGAGTTGTAGGAGCCTCTCGAGACCATCCCCTATGCAAGGGGAAGAAATTCTTCAAAATCATTGTTACTTGAATGAGTAGGATTGTTTGTTACTGCAAACATCCTGCTAACTACATAAATAGATACTTGAAGAGGAGAGGCTGTTTTTTTCCTACTGTACCTGCGTGACTGTTAGCTCCTTTCGAGTTTATTCCATGGTGCCATTACTACGAGGGCTGGGTGTCAGCATATAATACACCACTACTCTGCATAAATGCTGTGACACTGATAATTTTCAAGTTTTTGTTGCAGTTGGTGCTCCTAGTTTTGATGATGACACATGAATACCTGACTGTAGTTAATGGAAACTGCTGTGATGTGAACTTGGGTTTTTATTAAGGTTTTTCCTTAAATGATTCTCGCAAATATTTTTCTAATCATTGCATACTAGATATCAATGACTGTATTCAGGGAAAGGAGCAATGGGTAATGCAGGAGTTTCCACTCTCCATCCTTTTGGGCAGGTACAGCTCTCTGAGTGCTTGCTCCAATACTTGTCAGTATCGATTGTCAATTCCAGACTTGCAGCAGGAGACACAGTGCTGCACTTCAGCTCAGTCACTAGCTCAAATGTTTTGGAGGGTTTTGTTTACTAGATACAGTCTTAATTCTACAGTATTTAAAGAAAATGATTGCTTCAGACTTTTTTCCTTCATGCCTCTAAGCAATCTTGTGAGCAGAGAAGTGAAGTTAGCGAGATGAGTTATCTGTGTGGTGAAACAGCTCAGGAACAGTTCCAAGTCCAGTCTGTCCAGTAACATGTTTTTCTTATCCACTTGTAGTAAGTGTTCTGGTTCACGGAAGATACATTTATCTAGAATATGAAAAGAAGTATCCTGCCTGCTGCATATAACCAGGATATTTTAAGAATCAGTAGGAATAACTTGTTAGTTGTAGCCAAGTGCTCGTCAGCTACAAGAAATATTCTGCCTCAGAAGAAAAAAAATCTCTAGTTTCTTTAAGGATTTGTACATACGGGATGTTTTACTGCAGATGAAAGCAATGACCTAGACTGCCTCGGTCTGTGCAGTACCTCAGGGCCAATTAAAAACTGTTTTTATTAGAGATTAAAATGTTGATTGTGTGAGAACAAAATAAAATGGAACAAAGGGAACAAAAACATTTTATTGGGAGGAGGGCTAAGGGAAAGGGTGCAATCTGTATGGAAGTGTTTTGTGATCCAGTTACCAGTCTTCTGTTTTCAAATGAAGTAATTTGGACTCAAATGCACATGTTTTTATAACTTGAATTAAATTTTTGTATTGTATAATTTTGTGCACATTTCATTAAAAAATACTTCCTTAAAAAGAAAAGAAATGGAGCTGGTTTTTTATATCACAGGATTGCTGTCTATAATGAGATCTCTAATTGGGAGAAGGTAAATGTTAAGGACACTTTTAAAGCAAGGAGCGATGCTAAACAGGCGTAAGTTACCAGTGTCCTTGGAACGTTAGAAAAAAAAAGAAAATTGAATGCTGTCACTCAGGGAAGTGTAAATAAAAAAAAAAAAAATTCTCTGCCAGCCCTCAGGAGCCAATAATTGAGCCACAGTGCAGCGTCTGCATGGGAGAGAGGCCTGCGAGTAAGTGCCTTCTAATTGTTTCCTCTGCTAGTCATGCTGCGGTAATGATGTTGTATCTGTTTTACAATTAATTAAAACCACAGCTTATAGCTTCTTGTAAAGCTGTGCAGGCTTTTAGAGGATCTGTTCAGGAGTTAAACTGACAGAGGTTCTGTGTGCGGTTCAGGCTCTGAACACGTAAGACAAGTAACTTCATTTCCCATTTAATCACATTCTCTGTGATACTCTGCAGGAGTATCTGCCTGTGAGGAACCCTTTTCCTTTTAGTCTCTTGAGAGTCTTACTTCCTTACAGCCTTGAGAAAACACCACACCAAAACATGTTGAGAGTAAAAAGTGTCATCCCAGGAGAATGCTCATCTTGGAGGATTGTTTTTCCATGTCGCTTCACAGTCCCATTCAGTACTTGCTTTGCCACTTCCTATGTTTTTTGAATATATCTATTATATACTGCAAATTAATTTTTTTAAAATTGCATTATTTTCATTACTGAGCTAAAAGAAGTTTTCTAGACTTTTAATTAAAAATTCCTCTTACACAAGGTGGTTGTCATGAATATTTCAAATGCAATGCTTTGTTTTCCCCTTTCTCCATTCCCCACACGCAGGCAGCTGCATTTCCTCCAGCCTTTGTTTCAGTCCTAAAATAACTGGCTATTTTCTGAAATCTAATTGCTTCATTTAATTGTCTAACGCTAAAAGCTCAGTAATACATGGTGTATCTCCAGGCTCTCTCTGGCTCTCAGCATGTTCTTAATTGAGGCTTTTTGGTCGAGTACTTTTCAATCTAAATTTATTTCTAATTACTGTCTTTGTTTCTTTCATTATTATCAAAAAGTGGTTTGTGATATTCTTCCTGTTCCCTGCATGGATCCGCTGTCCTTAAAATGTGTTCCAGCATGGAAAATATTTTTATTTATTTTTATGTATTACTTTTCTCTGCCAGTGTTTTTATTGCAAGGATGCCCGGGTAGAATAATTTCCATAAAAATAGGAATTGTGGGGGTGAGATGAGGGGTAGAGCAAGGAGTTTTGAGTAAAGGTTCAAGAACTTTTGAAGAATCTTTGTCTTCATAAGAAGTTTTGTAGCTGAGGATTACTTCAGAGGGTTTGTTGCAGTGGGTTGTGGGAATCACAGGTCTGGAGCAAAGGAAGCAGGGCTCTGCTGGGCGAGCCCAGATGAATGCAAGCTTCTGCATGGAATCGGTGTACAGACACTTGATGAGTACATGGGCTTCGGTTCCATCCACAGGACTGGTTTTGCTCCTGCTTCCTTCTTGAGAGTATTGCACATTCCTCTCTTAGACTAAAAATCAAACAACACATGTTCTTGTAAATTTTATGTAATATATGTTATTAAAGTACGATCAGTTGGTTCAGTTTAAATTCACCAATTCTGTGATTTGATCAGTGTTGGAAGCTAAAATCATCATTTTCCATGTGTGCAGCTCTTGTGGGGATGGTAACGTAGCTTTCCTTAACGTCAGCTTTGTATGTCTAGTGATTTAAAAAGTTCTCAAACTGGCATTTTTCTTTACTTCACAGTCCTCAGGCCTTCAGACCAGGCTCTTGCGCTCTGTGAAGTTACACAGCGATAAAATTCAGCCATTGTCACCAGAGATGTCAAAACCATCCAGCTGGGATTTTCTGTCGTAGGCGTTCTATTTACAGGCGAGCCTGGTTTTATAGAATGTTCGCGTAAAGCAATAATCTTGCAATTTAAAATATTCACAATTTGTATAATGTTGTTTTTTATTTTCCACTTCTTAATTACGTTATTCCCATTGATCCCAGCAGGACTATTAACTTGAGAAAATAATTGGCAGAATTTAATCAGTGAGCACTTCTTACTGGGGTGTAACTTCTAAAAAGGTTTTAACAAGCAAGCGTATGCACTCCCTGGGGCAAAGATTTGTCCAGAGGGATGTATGAAGGCTGCATTTCTGTACAGAAGTAGGTAATTGATTTTTGTATGCAAACCTGGTACCAGATTTTATATACAGCGAGATTATAAACTGTGAGAAAGGTTTGGTATAAAAATGAAGCTACAAAACTTTTCTTGTCATTAGTGTCCTGAAGTTTTGAGTATTTACAAGCTTTTCACTTCAGGGTTCTGCTCAAAATTAGCTCATCTTTTTCCCATTCTTTTTCTCCATTTGTAATATTTATTTAAAAAAAACCACATTTTTTTAAGGAATGGGGTCCCACATCCATTAAATAAAAAAGAACTAAATAGCTGAACAATCAAGCTAAATGCTTATATATTTTTTCCCAACCAGTGCTCTCCCCGAGAGGTGCTTCTGTCACTTCTACGCATATTGCCAAATTTTGAAAAGAAAAAAAAAAAAGCAGAGAAAATGGGAATTCAAAGCGTGCAGCACCTGGCAGGTCTGGGCGCAGGGTTTCTGGGATTCAAATCCTATTTTTTTTTATGTTCTGCTCAATATGAGCAGAATTGAGTCACAGCTTCCCAGCTGTAAAATCCTTAATGTGGGAAACCCTGGATAGCCTGAATTGTCCCCAAAGCATCATTCCCATGGCACCCACTGTGCAGGGCAGCCCGTGGGGCGCAGGGCTGGAGCACGCTGCCTCCTGGCTGGCCCAGCAGCTGAGCAATGTTTGGAAGCTGTTACTAATTGTGGGATTTGCTGCAGTCTCCGGTCGGTGACTATGTCAGAAATTAAGAAATTTACTCTCAATGTTTTTCTAAACACCAGTTTAGCACATGGCGCTTCCATTTCTGTATCCAGCTCGAACAGTAAAATTCAAATTTGTGTGTCTGACTGCATGTTTGTGCATGCAGAAGATAATATATATGCAGATGAATTCAAACTAATTAGAGCCAAAACCAACAAAGTGTATGGTTCTAGCTGACGGCCGCTTGCAGCTCTGTTATACACCACCTAAATAAATTATTTGCTGTGGACCTGCTTGTACATTTTTCTGTAAAACGTATTCTACTTTCTACAAAAAAAAAAAAAAAGCAATTTGATGCTAAAGAACATCATGTCTCCATACGGTATGTGTGATTCTTTCAATTGAAATGTCGAATTCCACATCTGGTCTGTGAATTTGCAGGGATATGAAATGTTATGGTATAATTTAGATTACTGTCTTTATAAGGCCCTTCACTTCATACGGTATTTTTTCCTTTCATTTCCTGGACTCTCATTTTCCATCCTGCATTCAGTACACGAATAAAGCAGAAGGAAGGGGTCCAGGCCACTTCGGTGCTTAGCCACGATCCCAAACAGTCCTTGAGGTCCTCAGCGTACGGAACTGATGTTTGCTCCCTGCAGCCTCTGTGGGGAACTCAAAGCAGCTGGAGCATGACATAGTATACTCTGATCATTATTTTCTCCCTAGGAATGCCTCCTCCTTCCTCCTCATGTTCCTTAAAGTGGGAATGGATGCGGGAATCCTCATTGGAGTGGGAAATCCTGAGCCCTAGAAATCCCTTTTTCTCTAGTAATCATTTCTACCGGGTAAGCTATTGAGTAGTGCGAAAGGACCAGGTCATTTTGCAGCCTGAAAGCTCACGATGGATTTCACCTGTCTTTACTTCTGTGAATTCAGGTTTGCAGAAGTGTCTGGATCAGCACCCTCGAAGTAGATACTATGGCAAAACCCACTGGGGTGCTTAACCCAATTAATATCAAACACCTCGTTTGAAAATCCTGACTTTGCTTTTGCACCTAGTGTAATGCCGTTGTTCGTGCATTGGGCTGCAACTCGATGAGCTTTAAGGTCCCTTCCAACCCAAACCGTTCTCTGATTCTATGATTAAATGTTGAATAATTATAACACACAAGCCTGAGGGAGGACAAACATTTGTTTTCTTGGTGGTTTGAAGAGGACTTTGACATTTCTTGAACCATCCCCAGTTATCCAGACAGCCTGTGCCAGTGGTTTATAATGATGGGATATGACATCCCCAGCGAGAGAAAAACGGGCATTGATGGAATTGCACGGTCCCTGTA
Source organism: Pterocles gutturalis (assembly GCF_000699245.1). NCBI lineage: Eukaryota > Metazoa > Chordata > Aves > Pterocliformes > Pteroclidae > Pterocles > Pterocles gutturalis. Next base: position 8,965 of record NW_010145439.1, on the reverse strand, counting down.
AGCAGGTCAGGGAATATCCTGTTTTGGAACCGTTATCATGTCAAATGTCACAGCAGCAGTGGCAGCTTCCTCTTTGTCCGTGCAAAGAGAAGTAACAGGGAGCTGCTGGCTGAAGTGCTGCCAGCTTCTGTCGGTCACGTATTATGATCCTACAAAAGGTGGCATCATTAAAGGCAGACGAAAAAGCCTCCGGTCGTGCAACCAAACTGAGCCCTAGGAGCTGAAAAAGCGACTACTGGGCATCCTGACCTTTCTGCAGAATGTGGGTAAAGCAACCCAGCCCAGCAAAACATCACCGGACTTGGTACCTAAAGCTTTACCTTGTCACTGGAGCTTTAAGCTAGACTTAACATTTCACATTCGTGTATGAAGAAATACGAATGATTCCTGGAAGTTTTAGGCATCATTATTTAAAATTGTCTAAGGGACAAAGGGGAGCTGTAAGTTTATTTGGATTTGCAAGAGGATCTGACCTGTATTTGGAGAACTGATTGAGTGCGTGTAACACCAAAGGAAAAAGTGACCGGTATTCCTCCAGCTCTTTGCGCAAAAGCTTCAGGGTATTGCGGCAGCTTAACTCACAGGCCTGAGCTCGAACCTGTTGGTGAGTCAATATTTATGTTGACTCTTTTAAATGTGAGTTACAATGCAAACAGATGGTATGGGCAAAGCTCTTTAGGATGAACTGTGCTCAGAACAAGGAATTCAGCTTTGAAATAAATCATTGGCCCTGCTTGTTACGGCACAGATGCACAATGTCAGGTCTGCTGGTTTTTCTATTATGAGTTATTCTCCTTTATATTTTACACGTGGCTTTCACCCTTTTTCTAATTTTTTTTTTTTGTTGTTATTCTCACTTTGTTTAAGGATTAACTTAAGACAAGGACAAGGCTTTTTCAGCCTTTGTCCACCTTCCCAGAAATAATGATTTCTTAACCAAGAGCAGGGCGAGGACTACCTTTTTATACCTTTTTCTCTTGTTTTTTTTTCTCTTGCAAGCTACATGCCATGTAATCTCGCTTTCAGCAGCTAGATTGTAAATGGCTTTTTATTTAATAACTGCCAGCATGAATTAATTGTAATTTGACAAAAGCTATGTAAATACCTCCACACAAAGGAACAAGGCATTCAAGCAAACAGAAAAAGGCAAAAAGAAAAAAAAAAAAGCCCTATTATGTCAATATGAAATGGGAGGTTAATATAATTATGTCAGCATTAGCTTCAGTTTCCAATGTAGGTACTGCTCAGCAGTAGCTATCTGAAGCTGCATATGCTCAGTTCTTAAAAACAGATATTATTTTTTTTCTAGAATGAGATGCAGAAATTTCCCTGAAACCTGTTTGCAGGAAGGAGTAAACTAAAAACTTCAGTAAACTCATGATTTTTCAGAAATATTCCTGGCTAATAATGGAAGCCTAACTTCAATTGAGTTTCAGCTGTATATCTGGGAAATTGCCATCAAAGTCAGGAGAATTAGGCATTGCCTCTGGAAGATGTAACTCTTGTAGATGATGATTACTAACGTTGGTGGAGGAGATTTTACACTGCCTTTAGAGTTGGGAAGAATTACTGGTGTTTAGACGCTTTGACTCTGTGCACTGATTGCACTGGGTCCCCTAAACTGCTCATTCCAAGGGCTGCAGAAGGCATTCCTCAGTTTTTAAATCCTTCACGTGCTACCTGACATCAGTTTTGCAGAGGAGATTCCTGTGGAGGGGGAGGTGAATTTGGCCAGGCCAGTAACAAACCCGCTGCTGGTGGCGAGTCCAGAAGGGATGTGAGGCCTCAGAATGTTTTTATTCATTGTTAAAAAAGATGCTTCAGCAAGGACTTGGGCATCCTTAACACGTATATCTCCATGCCAGGATATCCTAGCAGCACTAAAATGATAATTTCAGATAGGAACCCTGAAGCTGCCATTCTTTGAGGGAGTTGTGAATCCAGCGGGAGGGATAACCCGTGCAATCGGGGTGGTGCAGACCGATACAGAAGCGAGCAGGGAAGGAATTTACTTCAAAAGCCGCTATGATAATTTTGCAAAAGAGAAGCACCACTTACTACATTTCCATTATTTTTCTTAATATTAATTTCAGGTTGACTTGAGCACTGTTCCCAAAGGTCTTGTTTTTCTCTTCTGGCAAAAGTAGAGCTGCTTTTTCTAAAGTCTGTTTCCCCTGAAGGTTCTCTTCTGATTCCGATTGCTTTTAATGTCACTCTGCTGCTCAAGGCTGCTAGTGGGTGGTCTGAGCTGAATGTTTACCATTCTATGGCTTATACCTAGACTTATTTTCCATGTCAGATCCTGACCTAGTAACCACCTTCTTCTCAAAATGCCAAAGGTGAAATTTCATTTTAAATGACTTGGTTGCTTAGGCAGAATTGCTGTTAATCAGAACAGGAAAATAATATTGGGAAGTGAACTTTCTTCGATGGCAGTTGAATACAATCTGTTGGCAGACCATTTCATCTGAGCCTTAGAATCACCTTGAAACTGAAGATGTTTTTTTGGCAAAATGTGCTGTCATTGCAAGTTTCCATAGTTTTTAGAATTGTTATCTCTTGCAGTTTCCTTTATGACTTTATTTTGAGGCTGTGTTGGTTTCTAGTCACCATCTCAGCCAATTCACTTTAGCAAATGAATATTTTTAGCAAATACTGTGAAGACAGTGGGGAGTTCGAAAATGGTGAAAATAAACATTTAACTCGTGTACATAAACCAGCGATTCACTGAAAAACATTATTTACATTTTCATTTGCCTATAAGCTGAAGCTGGTTGCACAGAAAAACTGTTTTGCCCTGTTTATACACGTGCAGTTTGGGACTAACAGCTTACCAACGTTATTGTCTTCACGTACACAGGTTAATATTGCAGTGCAGCACGCGTGGGGATAATGAGGACAGCGATTGCTGTGTACAGTTTCATGCAGGCAGCGTGCATGTAATGAAAGGTACGTTATCACTTGAAATCTAGTCAGTTAAGGATTAAAAATAGGTTTAAGTGCTATCTGAGTTCTCTTTATTTTTTAAATGCTTTTATCTACTTTACTACAGCATGAAAGACTAACAATAGAGGATCCTGAGCACATAGAAATCATGGTCTGGTTTGTTTAGTGCCTACTCCAAAGCCACTTGAAATAGTAGGAACCTTTGCATAACAGACAAAGTGAAAAGAAACTATTTGTTTTCCTTCAAACACTGATTTAGAGGAACAGAAGTGTTATTTCACATGCAAATCCTTTTTACTCTGGTCAGACTATTTATTAAGCTCATTGCATATATTATTAAAAGAATACAATCTTTTATTATATTTTTTTCTCTTAGCAGGTCTCAAAGCATTCTAAAAGTTGATGCCTCAATTTTGAAATGATCCGCACAGAAACCAACTCCAGGGTTTTTCCTGAGGTCTTGCGAAATAAACAGGTGAGAAGCTGGAAGTCTGTAGAGCTGGGGATCAGCGCATGTGTGTACAAGATGTTTTGGAATAAAAATAAGATAATACTTTTTTCTTGGTAATTGATTTTTTACCTGTCCTGAGAGATTGCCATGGCTCTGAAGCTCTAGGCTCTAGTCTTGCAAATCCAGTAATTTAATTCCAGACCAGTTAAAATGAACAAGACAGCCAAACCGTGGGCTGCCCAGTCCAAAGCAATGGAGCTGATAACAGCCCTGCTGATTTCTGTGGACATCCACATTCATTTTTTTTGCTTTTCTACAAACAAGCTGCGCTGTTTCTCGCACGTATCCACCATCCCAGCCCAGATTCATCTCACGCTGGTTTAGACATCGAACTGCGGCTCCCACGGCAGGCGTCCGGCTGCCCTAGGCTCCTGCCTGTCAATGAGGAGAGACAAGCATCTTGAGCGGGTGATTCACGGACCACACCAAAGATCTGAATCACTCTGGTGAAGTTGCACTCTCGCTCCACTGATTAGAGAGGCAACCCAAGGTAAATAGGTTCATGATGTAGGTGGTCAGCCAGGTGGAATGTATCCCAACCTGTTCTAGTTAGTCAGGGGCTGCATTATCACAGCTGGCTCTCAATTCTTGTCTCCAGAGAGTTTCTTCTTCCAATATTATTCACAGTTATGTCACATGAATCTGGCCTTTCCTGAAAGTATTCTTATTTAAAACTGAATTTAGTATAACTGAATGAATTTTTAGGTAGATATCTTTCATTATAGTCCAAAAAAACCTATTTGAAGATGTGCTGAAATCAGTACATTCACTTAGTGTAGGCTAGGTTTGCATTAGATATTAGGGGAATGCTTCACTCCAGGTTGACATAAATGATGCTCTGCTTTAGAAATCCTTTCTAGCTCAAGGGCATTTCTGCTGCTGTAAATCCATTTAAAAAAGACAACAGCTGCAAGAATTCTGAACTGCAAATTGCACAGCTGAAGCTGAAACTAAGCTGAAAACCTTTGCGAGTTCAGTGGGTTTGTACCTGAGTGGGGATATGTGGTTTTGGTTGCAGGAATAGCAGCTAAATTTGGAAAATATTTCTGGTCTTGACATAGGAATGATTCCCCTTAAAATAAATAGTGTAAGTTCATCGGGTCTTTTAGAGTGTTTTGCATGTCTCCGGTTTCTTGTGTGTTTTGTGGAGACTTTTCTTCCTATCAGATGCAGTAAATCCAACTCAAAACCCTCTGGAATTTCAGAGCATCCCATTCTGATTTGATTTACACCTGCCTAAATCCAGCATAGATCCATGTAGACCCATATTGTATAAATGAAATGGCGATGCAAAGAAGAACTGTGTCAAGGCATGGTTTTCAGAAGTCATGGCTTGTTGCCGAAGGGCTGACACATTTACTAGTGCACTTATCTTTACACATGGGCATAACCATTAATTACCCCCGTCCTTTTCTCTATAGGCCACCTTCCAGCCTCTTCCCTCTTGTTCCTTCTCCCCCAGGCAAAAAGTCTCTTCTGTCGAGCAACCTCTGGAGACATTTGTTACGGTATCTGTCTACTGACAAAAGAATAATCAGCGCTGTTGGCAAAAATCCCATTCTTTCATCTATTCATTTTGGGATGAAATGCCTGAAAAGTCTTCAGAATGCATTTTGCAAATAGGTCACGAAGTCGTCTATAAAGGACAAGGAGGAAATAAGGTACCGGCAACTCAGCTCCGACAGGAAAAAAAAAAAAAAAGTGTGGGTGACCTTGGACTCTTTTCAGGGGAGGTTTTGTGCTAGCATAGGGTGGCTTTGAGGCTCACAAAGGACATTTCAGCAAAAATGAACCATAAAGCGCTCCGTGGGCAGAGAAAGCAGCGCATGCTGAACGGAGGAGTGCTTTGCTCCTGTGCCGTCTGCTGAGAAGCAATTCCTCACACCGAGCAAGCAGCTGGCAGCAGGTGTTTGTCCTCAGAGCCGCGGTGCCGGCAGGGAATGCCCTCGGCATGGCCGGATCCTGACACCTCCCTGTGCAAAATGGGGCAGAGGCAGGAAGAGATTGCTGTTTTGCTGAGCTTGGATAAACATTAGGATCTAATTTATCATGTGACAGGAAAGGAAAGCTGCTTTTTTTTGTCTCCTCCCTGTTTTTAACAGCTTTTGTTTGAATTTCATCATATGGTTTTGAGGTGCAAAGAGATGTTTAACCCAGGTCTCTGAACTGATTACTCTGCTGTCAGCTGATTTAGAATATGGCTCTTTCTGGACGTGTCTACAAGGGTCACGTCTCACTAAATGACACGGTCAGGGAGCCAGACCTCTTGCTGAACTTATAAAAGAGATCTCACACTCATTTAGTTCAAAAGATCTGAGCTGCTAGGGCTCCTGATGTTGTGTGGTATATCTTGGGTTACATGCCCAGAAGGAATTAAAAAAGGAAACCATTTTTCTTGTACTACCAAGTAAATAGGAATGCTGAGAAATATTTTAGTATTTTGCAGTAAATACCTGGGAGTTCTCCTGACTTTATTATTTCATGTGTTCATGTGGATCTGAGATCACTTAATCTGTCTGGGTGTATTGCAATGTCCAATTTGATAGATATTATAAATTCTGAGCCTATTACAGCAATTAGCCTTTTGACCTTGTATTAACAAATCTCTGTTTGACTCATATGTTAAATGAAAATCAAATCAGGCCAGATTCTTTCTCTTAACATTATTAGTTTTCATTTTATATGTGCCATGTGTTGAAGTGAAATTGTGTTTGTTCATGCAGCTGTAAATTCCACTTTACTTTTCAGCTTTGTTTTGTTTTTGCTGGAACCCATGATTTTGAAGATGCTACCTGGCCAGCTCCTTAGACTGAAGGCTTCTTCATCCGCAGAATTGGTACAGTAAAAGTAATCAGGATGAAAGGTGAAGATTTTTGCCTTTCCTGGCATGCACTGTCTGCCTGACCTGGAAGGACTTTCTCAACTTGCAACATTGGTCAGGCAGAGACAGGTCAAAGAGTTTCAGCCTGTTTGAACTCTGACGCCCAAAGGATGAGGACAAAATAATGAGCACTGTCTTATCGGTGAAGGTATCTCGTGACTCCATCGCCCTCACCACCCCAGCTGACACACCTGAGAAACACACTAAGGGAACAAAAATTCAGACCTCAGCTTAGGCAAGAGCAAGGCACAACCTATGAGGTCTGTAGTGGAAATTTAGTGCTCAGATTTGGGAACCAGTAGCCTACACTGGCTCTCAGATCTCTGCCGCTATGCTGGAACTCTTCATTGCTTGTCAATTAGTGTCAACTCCCTTAAATTCTTGAAAATATTTGAAATGCGTAGTTTTTTGTAATTTTTCCAATTTATTTTCCAAAAGTAGTTTTAGTCCCAGTTCTACAAATTCTTCCCTTCTGAATAAAATTCTGAATTCTGAGATAAATTTCTGAATTCATTGAAGCAACTGCAGTGTGGAAACTTTGGCCAGGATGAAATTCCACGCTCTTTGTTGTGAGCGGAAAAACTTTGCTTTTCTGGTAATACAGAAGCCTAAGACATACCTGATTGTAATTATTTGATGGTAGTTTATTTTAGCATACTTTGTTATGCCTGCACATTTAATTTAAAAATTCATAATTCAATCATTCAGACACCGTAGTTCAGCTGCAGAGGTCCACTTGGAGAAGGATAGAAAAATGAGCATTTCTTCATATACCTTCACTGCTTTGTTTGCAAAATATGTTTTTCTTCCTCCTTTTCAGTTTTTAAAGTCTCACTTTACTAGACTGGTATCAGTTTGACTTATTCATATTTTTATGTTACCCTCCTGAACATTGCATTGTAGAGCAAGGAAAGACTTATCTGAAATCCTGAGAGGAAAGGAAATATCATCTCTCCTCTTCTGACAACACATTTTCATCCTATGTATTTGTGACCATGCTTAGAAAACTGTTTTTTTCACTTGCATATGAAGAGTTTACGTATCTTTACTAGTAGTTTGCTTAACTTTTCAACAAGCAGGTCAAGCTGGCAGAGTATCCTTGTTTAAAAAGAATCAGACTAAATCAGCACCTCTGGTGTATAAGGAATACAGTTGTCAATGAATTGCATATGAGTTATGGGAGACAATTTTGTTGAAGCAGGTAAAGACAAAGAGTTTGGGGCAACGAAATAGCATCTATCTGTAGAAATGTGCTTGGAAATAAAGAGCTGCTCACATTCAAGGTAACCTTCAGGACCTAGTTTTAAGCATTAAGTAACTGCCTTTGTTTGACCCCAGAAATACGTTGCTGTGCTTCATAAGCATGGCCCAGATGCTGCTGATAGTTCTAAATGCAAATTCTGTGAAAGAAACCCTCAGCGTGGGTTAAACCCTCAGCAGCAGGTTGAAGGAGACGGCCAGGTGGGTGAATGGTGCCTTCCTTCCTCCCCTTCAATGATCATTTTAAGTAGTTTATGTTAAAATCCAAGCTTGTAAATTTCTAAATATATAAATAGAAATATATCAAAGCTTATAAATAATAGCATTGAGCTACACTGAGACTATTGGACAAAACAGGTTAATTCATAACGTTGGGAGGTTTCCTCAGGAAAAGCACAATTGATTCTGGAATATTTTTGCTACTCTTTCTGTATTGAAAAGTCAGATCTCAGTATTTACACAATTACACTTCAACGGTGTATTACTAGGCGTTAAATCTGTGCTAACCAGTATTTGGCAGAACTCGTGATTTGAATGTGCTTCACAATATTTGGCTTTTTCCTTAAAGTTCCAGCTCCCAGAGTCGTGTGATTACATCAGAAACTTCAAGAGGGGAAAAAAAAATGAAATCTAGACCTCGTGGCTGTAGAGGAAAAGCTTAAAAATGTGACCTGAATTCCCCCCTAAAGGCTCAAAATACCAAAGGTGGGAAAGAGCACAACGTAGTAAATCTGTAATTGTAAAGATTTCATATTTGAGGGAAGGAAGAGTGACTCATTAATGATCCTTTCTGTCCAGTGCTAGGTGTCGATATGTTGTGTTTACAAATTAAGTGTCACGTAATCCAGTCACAAATCTGCACAACCTTCAGCGCAGGGACTGGTACTTCTTGGAACAGAGTAAAAGCTATATAAAAGCAAGCGGAAAATGTTTATATGCTGTTTTAGAAACAGCTTACACAGGGAAAAAGAAGAGACTCATTTTGTCGGTGTAGCCAAATCCTGTTTCTTGTGGAGAATAAGCCGGTGAAGCTGCTCCTTGCTGGAGCTGTGCTGGGGACATGATGGCACTGCTTCCTCTCAGGGCGAGGCGGGAGAAGCCTTCGTCACCCCCGCCAAGGCTGCGGACAGCACCCACACGTCGTCTGAGTGATGGCAGCACCGCTCCGACTGTCCTCTGCCTCCCGCAGGCCCACACAGCCGCTGTCTCCTCCAGCCGCTTTACTCACCGCGGAGCCATTAACGACACCGTTTCACTGGGGAAAACCATCACCTCGCAGCTCTGCGAGACGTAAGGCTGGAACACACGGCTTAACACCACTCAATAGTTTAGAGTGTACGCTGCACGGGTGCAGTGGAGGGCCCGGG
>NW_010145438.1:0-37534 GCF_000699245.1 Pterocles gutturalis | reverse complement strand
GCATTAATCTCATTAGTGTTAACTGTAATGGAGAAGTAAAAAGGCTTGCAGTGAAAATAAATCCAGGCAGGAACCAAAGCTGTGGTCATTCTTCACGAAAATAAAAATGTGATGCAGATAAAAAAGACAATTTTGTGAGGATTTCCTTGACAAGGATTGCCAATCCTTCACCCGAAAATTGTGTATGTTAAAATTTAAGTGTAATTAAATATTCTTTTTTAAAACCACTCTTAGAGAGTGGCACAAAGATCCATAAAAAATTACTGAGTTGTACAGAATTTCAGTTACTATTAATCAGTTCTTTTTGAACTTTTCCTGGAGGGACTGACTGTTCTATAGTCTACACATGATGCCTGATTGTGTGGCTCTGATGGGTAGGATACACAGAGCATGCATGTCTTGTTAGAGTTCTTCACCACCACTCTAACAAGACATAGTGTGGCAATTGCACTGAAATCTGAGAAGTGATTGCAAGGAAACAGTGGAAAAGCAAAAAAGGCAAGAGAGAATTACAATAAAAACATGCAGTGTCAGTAACAGGATCACATGTTCCATTTATAGGAGACAGTAGGACTAAGAAGAAAAATATGTTCTGAAGTAGTTTTAGGATCTAGACTTAAATTCCTTCAACATTTAACTTCTTACTCTGCTATGGACCTTCTACACATTTTTTAGTCAAAACATTTGTGCACAGATCTGTAAGTATCTAGACACCTGCACCCAGAAAAGAACTTGAGAACAGTCAAAGTCAGACCAAAGATCTTTCCATTCAGTATCTTATTTCTAACTGCAGCCATTAACACATGCTAAACAAAAAGCAGAAGAGCCAGAAAAGCACGTAGTGATATTTACTCAGTATGTTTCAACATTCTCCAGTACATTGTGATATTCTGACTCTAAACACAAATCTTTTGAGACTTTTCTTACATTAATTGACTATTTATGAACCTGTGTAAACTTTTAGCATCTACAATACTATGTAGTCAGGACACATCTGCATCTTGTTTATGCACTGAATGAAGAACTACTTTTTTTTTTCTTTTTTTTTTTCTCCCCCCCCCTTTTTTTTTTTTTTTTCCTGTCCTGAATCTGTCTTCCTTTTGCTTCAACACACAAACACTCATTCCTGTATTAACATTGACAGTGTTCAGGGAATCCTTATTTGGACTCTCCGTGCCAGTCCTCATTTTATCAACCTCTGGCAAATTTCCTTCTATACACCTTTCTCTTAACATTGTTTTCAGTTATATTTTGTTATTTTGATAATGACAGACAATAATGAGATACCAATCCTCATTGGTCCAGTTGTCCAACCTCTTGTGATATTCAGTGCATGTCTATTCCCCATGAGTAGAACGGAATTAATAAAACTTCAATTTTCAATGGCAAGTGGGGATAGATACAGAAAAGAGTTTGAAGCCCTATGGAAATGGCAACTACATAAGCCCCACAAGTCACAGATGAGCAGATGAAAGATCGTTCTCAGTGTGGTGATGTGGATGGCATAACTGTGGTTGTAATGTGCCTCTAAAATCCATGGGATTATGTGACAACACAGTCTCACCTGCTTCTTTTTTCTTCTAAGTCACTCATAACACTTAGTAACAGACACATACAAAGCCTTGCCTTAGAGTTATTGTTTTCAATCATGAGAATGAAAAAGATAAAAAAAATGCTTAAAGTTATAAAAATATAAGTTATCACCAAAGATGGCACAGCCTCTGGAGGTATTAGTTTTATGCACAAGGCAAAATGAGCAATAAATCTTTTTTTTATTTTTTTTGGAGGGTGCCTAAGTGGCATGGGCTAAATTAATACATTGAATCTACTGAATTCTCAAAATCCACTTTAGTATGTAAGAGCATCCATAGTAATGTGTATGTCTAAATGGTTGTTTGCAAACACAGCTATGAATGTTATATATTAAATAAAAGCATGTACAAATATGATTACAGCATTAGTGGCCATTTCGGAATACTTGGCCCTCATAACCAAACAGAAAGCAGACTGTAAACTGTTTCTTCATTAGAATATACTACCATTAAACTAGCTTAATACATTGGTGTTAATTTAAAATTGCAGAGGAAAGGCTCAATATATGTTGGTGCAATACTGGCAATAAATATCAAGTCCCCAGAGCTGAATTTGTTGCATTTCCAGGTATGTTTTAGAAATATGCAGATCTTTATTTGGCTTACTTTGAAGGAAGTGAAGACGGCATATGCAATGTTATAATTCCCTGTATGACTTCTCTGTGCAAATTGATTCAGTTTCATTGATGCAAATTGATTTATTTTCCTTGTATTTTTAGCAAATTAGTTTCATAAAATTCATGCTCTCTGCTCAATCTAGGAACACACCACCTACTGGGAGAAATTAACTTCTCATTTCCCAGGGGAAAACACCTCCACTGAAAATTATCTCAAAGCTACATTTGAAGCAAATAACAGCGTGCAGGTCAAGTAACAGCATGCAGGTCAAGCAGCACAGTATCTCCTTTTCCCTGGATATCCATGTGTTCAAGAACTCAGGTACTCAGTGACAGAAATAATCAGTGAAAAATGCAGTACCATACTACAAATATCAAGGAAAACGTCTGGTCATAAGTGACAAAAATAAAAGACAAAAAGCATGACTTTTCCTTATTTCCTGTCAAGAAGGATGTTTTGGGAACGAAGCTGACTATATAGGAACATGTTTTGTAATGTCTTATCAAAAACAGTAAAATGTCATAAAATACAAAGAACTGCCAGAAAGCAGGGAAGTCCTATGTGCCAACTCCTGCTCCCAGAATTGACAGTCTTTTTCAAGTGACACACCAGATTAAAGAGAACAGAATGAATCTCAGGAGCAGATGTTAGAACCTAAATCTCCTGCTGCCAGTGCAGCACCCTTGTTGTTAGCTTTTCCCGTCAGGCTTTTTCTTCTATTAAGTCTCCTGCACGCTTTGAATTTTGCATTATTTCTGCTGGAGAACACTTCTTTCATCCGTTTCTTTTTCACTTCCTCCCCCCACAGCAGGTCTCCCCACAAGCTGACATTCAGCCTTGTTCCCATCCAGACCACTCTACAGCCTTCTTGCAAATGAAGGTTGTGATCTTGAGCCTTGGACAACTGGTCAGAATATTAAGCCTCAGTACCCAGGTTTCTGAGCAGGTGTTCTAACTACAAAGTAAAAAACTATTGCCTCCTCATCTGACTATATTTGTAAGAAAGTCAACCTTTTCTTTGTTTTACGCATGCTCTGAGCATGCTTCTAGTATCGGTATCTCTTAAAGATGTAGATTTTTCTCAGTTCTATTCAGGATCTAGTCCAATTTCAGCAGATTGGCCACATGCAGATTGAGACAGTCTGGGCATCCAAAACTTAAACATCTAGGTGCTGAAAATGTTTACGTTGAAAGTAACCAGGCAGCATGAAGAAGTTAGATGGGTGGTTCCTGTAAAATGAGGTTTCTGATAAGGTTTCTGATTTATGTCTTCGGGCTCAGGAACATAATGATTAGTGAAGTTCTGGTTTAGTTTTCAGAACTAAAAAGGGAACAAGTAAAGAGACTGAAGATTCCTCTCGCTCTTTTGCACAAAGCGAAATCGAGGTTAAAATGCAACCACCTTTCTGCTCAATGAGACTGAGCATCTATGATGTTCCGAATTTACCTGTCTGAGACTTTAGACAGAAAAAAATATCACAATTTGAATCCACAGTTATGAGACACATGTAAGTTAAATTCCTCTTGGTATATGTTAAAAGGGGTTTATGCCATTTCTGTTACTATACATGACCTTCTGTATTAAATTTGTTTTGTGTGAGGCATCAGATCCATTAAGAACTAGAATGTATTGATTTGCCTGGATTATACTATTAAATATGAATTATTATTTTTCAGCATTTTTTTCCCTAAAAAACTTCATATAACCTGTGCATGAGATTTCTGATTACTCTTCCTAATATCGAGTGTAGAAAATCTGTAGAGTCATAGCTGGATTATGAGCCAAGAACCAGGCCTCTTTTCGCAGCTTTCTGATAACTTTTGAATGGCTCTTCGCTCCTCCTGCCTTACTTCACTCTCTGAAAAATTAAAGTTCAAGGACAAAATTAGGTCCTTTGCAAGGTGGATCAAAAAGGTTCTCACACTCAGAGCTGTCGAAGGGGAGGTGCCAAATAGGCACTAATTTTGTTAAGTCCGTTCTTGTTCTAGCTGACAAGAAAGGGAAATAGTTGCAGATGTGCAGGGCTGAAGTCAGCAGGAGACAGCCACAGTGAGCCAGCACACAAGAGCAAGCACATTACTGAAATGTCTTCTGACAAAGTCATTGCACAAGAGTTAATGAGCAATGTACTTAGAAATAGGATTCAAAATGATGAAATTACAACCACAAACCTCTGTTTTCAGGAAGTTCAGATGTCGTTATATTCTTCCCCATTCTCCAAGATACATTTCAGTATGAAGCACTGAACATTAATGTGTTCCTCTTCTAAGGGTGCCTATATTTTCAGCATTTCTATTATTGCAACTCTATTACAGTAACTCATCATAAAGGATTAGCTCACTAACTAATCAAAATTATTAATTACTATGAATTATCAAAAATTTTGTTCAACTGTGATTGATACTCAACAAAACTGAACTCCAGTGTACGGTTAATAGCAATCTGGTGAGACCAATCTGAATTTTTCATCTCCCTAAAGCCTTTTAACTATGTATCTATTGAATAAATATATAGAAATGTATTTTAATTAAGCTAATCTTTAAAAATCATTCTCAAAACAGTCACCAGAAAGGAGGGAAACTGCTGCTATGGAGTCATAATTTCTGCAGAACTGCCATACCAAATCTAATAATGCATGTCTGTGCTGATACTGAAGATTGAGAGCTACAATACCTTTACTGTCTGTTTTGAAGTAATTAGGCAAGTATTCATCCAAGAAAACCTATGTATGTGTTCTTTGGAACATGTACTTCCACAGATGCTGTGAAAAACTAGAGATGTTATGTCTCACAAGTCCAAACATTCTTGTCATCAAAAAATTAATTGAGCCATGACCAAAAGGGGAAAAAATCAAGGCATACTTTTAATAAGCAGACAACTGAACACAGTATTTTTGCTTTCCATAGCAACAGCCTCCTTGTTAGGCTTTGTGTCTGACTACCACCTTTGCAATGAAGTGACCTGTTGTTGAAAGTTCCTGGGTTGCACTGTTTTCAAATTCTGAGGTTCTCCAGAGCTCTTTTTTTTTTTTTTTTTTTTCAGAACATTGGCAAATATTTATTAAATTGGTGGTTTTCTTAGAATCTAGGTAATAGCTGAGTGCCATGCATGCTCCATTGAAGGAATTGTTTTCAGCAAGTGGGCTACAAGGGTGTTACTGAAAGGCATATATTTCTAGCATGCCCGTATGATATTCTGATTTCGCAACAGAAGCGTTTGTAGCAGGATACCTGTATATGCTAAATGTGAATTAGAAACTGCCTGGAATGAAATAGATGTACACATACTCCTTTCATTATGGAAACTTGTGTATGTAACTGAATTCTGGATCTCTCTAAAATGCAGAAATGAAGTATGTCACGGTCACATTTAGCTGACATTTTTTAAGGGCCATTACAAAGATGGTTATAAATCCTAGTGTGGCTAAGCCGTTCAAGATCAGCAGGCCAGGGCTATGAACCTTGAAATCATTAACAACATTAATGCTCCTCAGACAGTGAGAAGCAGAGCTATAAAGCTGTAGATGGTTCTGAAGGGTTTGTTTCTCTATTAATAGTATTTCTGTTAATCTAACCTTAGAGATATGCATAGTAGTCCTGCTTCACACAGCGGTGACAACAAAATGATTATAATAGAGAAGAGTAAAGAGAACAAAAGGATATATAAGAAGAAACAGGAATACCTGGGAAAGTATTTTTCTAAGCAATTTCTGCTCCTGCCCCAAGATAAAGGTTATTGACCTGTCAAGGTTTAGTCAGAAACAGCAACTAATAGAAGAAAGCAAAACATTTGGAAAGATGGAAACATTTGGAAACTAGAGTAGGAAAACACCCCACAACTCAAAACAATTTTGAAACATCTGAATTTTAATAAAGATTTTCAATGTAGGAAATCAAATGTTTGAATTACCTGAAAACTCTAAATATGGTTTGCAACTGTTTTCCTGACTTTGACTTAGAAGCACTAAACCAAACTAAACTAAATTGTTTAAAGCTTAATTGAATTCAATAATGTTTTCCATGGGACAGGAAAACAGAACAGGAAAGGCAAGCCCAGAGTCCAAGAAGCTGTGTTTCTATGTCAGAAACTCAGCTTTTAATGAAAAAACAGTAAGATTTCCCATTCATGTGTTTATGTAGACATTGTTCCAGGCATGAATTTGACCCAAATCTTTACATTCTATTCACCTTTGCTAAGATTCAGAATAGTTGAAACCCTTTTTATTTCAAATCTATCGTCCCTTTTGACATGTAGGATGTACTGAAGTAACACAAGGTATTGTTCCTCTTGACTATTCGACACTTGGATGGGATAAAGAATAAATACATCTGTTACCAGACACTCCTTTGATTTTTCTTTTCCATTTTATCAGCCTTGGTGATATGAGAATGATTTGGATGAACAGCAAAATCTCTGGATCCTAATCCCAGCTATGAGATTTTGAGACACAACCTTTGCTAAATTCTGCTTGGAATAAAGACTCGTTTTTCATGTGTTTTACCGCTAGGCAGCTGCAGAGATCAATGCACTTGATTACGACTTGTACATTCATATCACGCAACCCATTTTACGCCGTTAATAAGAGCAGCCTGACATTAGCTCAAAGAGAAAAGCAATCACTTAAGCTCTTCCCATTTGCTTAGTTTTTAAGTGCCAAATGTTACCTCCTGCATGGATATTCATAGGGAATGAGCCAAATGGGGACATGAAATTCTATGAGCTTCCCTTTGCAAAGGTTTCTTCAGTCTTTTTCTCTGAAAGGTGAAGTTTTGCGGGTTGTGGAATGGCCAAGAGACTATCTGCTGCTTTTCATTTTTGCTGCTTTTCTGGACTCTTGTTAGCCATCCCTGTAACTCTTTGAAAGGGGCACAGATACAGGGCTTCAGCTAAGCCCCACCAAACAGCTGTGACTGAGGCATGTGTGCATTTGTATAGATACAGGTGTATATGAAATGTACTAGTGCAAAACTATACATAGTGATCAAGTCATCAAGATGTTAATAAGATGAAAGCACGTCAAACTAAGAAGGCTTTAGCAAGTTTCACAGGGATATGTTGTGACACAAAGGACTGGCATTATTTTTGTACTGATCACAGAGGATAGTGCAGTGTATCAAGTGCTCCTCAATGCGTACTCCATGCATCCACAGAGCTGGCCCTAGGGTGGCTGTAACACAGCAACCTACATGTCCCACAGTGCCTTCTTGCACTTGATGTCAAAGCCCTCTAGGGAAGGAGCATGGACTGATTTATCTGCCCTATGTCATTCATGTCACATTGTCACAAAGTGTTACAGGATACATGGCAAATCATTCACACAGGCAGGAAAGGACATTCCTTGCTGCCCAAAATATGAAGGGAGAAATGTGTCAGGGCCTTCAAAAATACATCAGCTGTTACCTGTGCTCAAAAATCAGTCTAGACAGGGAAGCATGTTTCAGGAGGACTTGCTTCAATGCACAGGCTGTGACAAACGAGCTGAAAGAATTTAAGAAAGTCTTCAGCAAAACACTAGAAGTTAGGTAAGAGAAATACGCAGCTTCTTTTGTACCTTTGTTCTTTAGGTACCCTGCACTGATGGCAAAATAATAGAATTTTGATTTGAAAAAGCAATACTGTATTACAATACAGTGCTAGGATACTTAAGCCAGCTTCTGGTGAGGTAGATGTTAAGAAAGGCTGCCTTCCATTGGGTAGAACTTGGTGAAACTGAAGATGAAGGGCAGGTTCATTTGTTCTGTGCTGTTAAGACTGATTCTCACCAAAGCTAGCAATGTCCTCTCTACTGAAGTCTGATTGCAGGCCCTCATAAGCCATTTCAGATAGTTTATTGTACACAGATCCCTCAAGCTGCTGGTGCCAAACACAGAGAAACTAGTGTGAAAACTCAGTATATGGGGAAGCTGAGGTTTAGGGATAAAAGTGAAGATAGATAAGACTATCTGATTCTATCCAGAAGGGAGTAAAGAAAGTAAATCTCCATCTATATGTAGTGCATATATATTGATATCAACTGTCCCACAGGAATAACAATGTGATTATATATTTTGTATGAAACACACTTATGCTTCTGTACATGCAGGGTAAACGTCTATAATTTAACATTCAGCAATTAGTTTTGTACTACTTTAAATTTTTATGCAAGATTAGATATGGGATAGGGGATTTGCAGCATTCCTAAGAAAGTACATATGAAGTTTAATTTGAAAGCTAACATGATAAAGTAGGGAACTAGAGAATGTTTTTTCTCCCATTTGTGTTATTTATCTTCAACAAAAAATGCAGGCCCTTGCCTAACACATAATTTAGTGTATTTATTCCTCTGACTCTTAACGTGAATATTGTTTTCTTGGGTGTTGTCATTGCTGGTTTTTTTTTTTTTTTTCCCCTTTGCTCCCTCCTTCCCATCTGTACTGAAGCACTTCCCAACACAATTCAGCCAGGAGGGCTGGAGAGCAGCTGTCTCCACAGCCCAAGCCAGTGTTTTGCCAGCAGGGCATGCTCCTGCATAGGTTCATTGGTTTTCCTCCCCCTCCCTTTTAGGTGTGATCTCACCATTTTTTAAACGCTAGTTAAACCAGGACCAAGAAACTTCACCTTTCCTCTGAGCAGCTAAACAGTGTTTGTCTTTCTAACACTGCTAGTCTTTATGAAGGTGTTATATGGAAGCTCACTTTCAAGCAACTAAAATGACAATATAAATTCGATGCTGTGGTAGTCATTTATCACTTTATGATAATGCCAGAATATACAAGTGATAAGTCTGAAGGGCTTAGGAAGAAATATGAGAGATTTTAATCATTTATTTATGGACTTATGTAGTACACAGGAGTATGTGCTGAAGGAGGAATACAAAGACATTTCTTCTAACAGGTTGATTTAGTGCTTCCCCTTCCCTAATCAATGACCTCCCTTATGTTTAGGAGAGACTGAACACTCCGGAAAAAAACTGTGTCTTCTTCATTAAAACTAGACAGAAAAATAGGTGGGCTTAGTTATACTGTTACAATTAATTCTCAGAATAAAGTATAATTATTCCTTAGCTAATGTGTATGTTGCCATAATTGGCACTAAACTTAAAAAGGAATATCTCTCACAACATACTGTAGGTGTTAAGAAACTTACCAATAAAAAGAGGGACTCAGGAGTACAGCATCATGACCAAGATGCAAACTGAGGCATAACGAAAAGGGATTTAAAATGCAAGTAATAACTAAATGTTGAAGCATTCATTTGTTGCTGTGTGTTGTAAAATATTTTTTTCACTTTTTATATTATCTTAAGCCTTTTATTTCCTTTACTCTTTTGTGCAGTTCTAAACCATAGATACAAAGCTAGGTAGCAACATATACCATATTCACCTTCCCACCAGGTGCTAGTCTAATCTCTAAACTCTTTCAATTTATAACTGACTGACAATAATGAAATCCTCTCTGAGCTTCAAGTTGTTCTTGTTTCTTTTCAGTGGAATAAAAAAAACCTCTGCTTAAGGTAATGTAAAACATAAATACAATTGCTAAATACACCATCAAATTTGTCTTTGTAGGATGCTAGTTTCATTTCTTGTAACTATATCGTTTATGGCGATGGTAGCTTGTAGTGTACAAGACATATGTCATACATAAAGCCTTGTGAACATGCATACATTTAGCCTATACATTTAGCCTTTTAAAGCAGTCAATATCTAGGAAAGTGACAGCTGATATCTTAGATAACACAGCGAGACTGAACAGAACGCCCTACTTAACTGAATATATAACTGTCTATGTTAGGCGTAAGAAGTTAGCTGGGGAAAGCAGAGATTATAGCACATCCCCATGACAAATCCAGCTGCCTCAGTGTTTCAAACCCAAAGCAACACCCACCTATGTGTCTACTGCCATTTTAGTTGATAAGTAGAGTTGACCCTGAGACAGATATCTCAGGAGACAGAAATATTCGTCATTTGGGATTGAATCAAATTCCACAGGCTGTGTTACTGTGGCCTTGTACATAAGTGATATATAACTCAAATTGATCTCAGTTCCATAAATGCAAGTGATAACTTGCAAATACCAAATTGTCTTCCCAGCCTGCTATTTCTGCATGCTAAATTTCATTTTGACTCTGAAAATGTAGAATTTGTGTGAATAAACTGCTGATTTTCCTGCCTTTGTTTTCTGAGCAAACACAGGGAAACTACCAGAACTTTGAACTACGTGGAAGTGCTGGTGCTGCGGCAACTTAACAGAACTGTAGATATGGTAGGACCGCAGGCTGTATCAGTGACCTTTGGGATTGTATTGGGTGCAGGTGCAGAGGTGCTGGCCACTGAGGGCTGCAGAGGTTGTCTGTGTGAGAAGAGACCGGGGCTGCCCCACACCTGTACTGGAGAAGTTCCTGAAGTAATGCAGCCTGTGGGAAGGACTCTTGTTGAGGCAGTTCATGAAGGAACGTAACTAGTGAGAGGGCCCTTGAGATGGCTCAGTCTGTTCCTGAAGGACTGTACCCTGTGTAAAGGACCCACACTGGAGCAGTTTGTGAAGGACTACAGCCCATGGGAAGGACCGGCATTGGAGCAGGGTAAAAGCATGAGAAGGAAGGAGAAACTGTTATGGATTGACCCCCATTCCCCTGTGCCACTCAGAGGGCAGCAGACATAGGAGTCATGAAAGAAGTATTCTTGCTAGAAACTGCAGAATAGCTCAACTGTAAATTTATAATGCCAACCACAAGAAACAATACATACACCTTGGCAGCATTTTCTTGTCTATAAAGATAGCCTCAGCTCTTTTTGACACAAAAAGATTTGTTTACTCTCTCTTGTGGCACAGGATGAGATTAAGGGGCTAAATGTTTTATATACTTTTCATTAGTCTTCTTAGGAGATCCTATTTCCCATTCAGAGAAGATATTTCAGACTATGAATATATTATGGACCTCAAGAGCATTTTCAATTTCCTGGCTCCAGATATGCACCCTGGCTCCACCCCAAATCTATACCAATAAAAGGTCCACAAATGCAGCAGCACTTCCTGATGTCTTCCTGTTCTCATCTGCACAGAAAGAAAGCACAAGCCCATAGGGCAGATGGTATCAGCATCACGTGCTCTCGCTCAGCACTTAAGGGTCCTGGAAGCTGAAGTTCCCTGAACATAACCATAGCAAGAAAATGTAGACAGCCTTAGGGACTCTGAAGCCAGTAGAATATTTAGAAAACTTTTACATTGCTGGTCCCAAGAGTGGAATCAAGTTCTGTATTCTGGTCACCAAGACTCTGTACCAGGTATGAGAAAAGTCAATTGCTCTACATAGGAAGAAAACAGTATGGTGCTCAAAAATGATGCTACCAAACTTAGACAATAGGGAATGGCTGGCAGGAGCAAGACATCACTCTGGGCTTAGATAGGGTTCTCAGGGATTTGGAGAAGCACTTCCACCCATTTGAGATCCACAGCTTCAGGCTTCCTACTGAAAGTAGGTGACTGTATTGTCATTTTTCAAACAATTTAATAGAGCAAACTTCTGTCTTCAGAAATACAGGAAAAGGGTGTGGATGTTGTGGTCCTTCTGTATGACAGCTTAGTAATTTAAATGCTTACCTAGGAAATGATAGCAGAAATATGGGATGTATAAGTACAAACACAGCTGCATGTGTTACACGTAGTTTACCACCGGCTAAAGACTGATGGAAGCAGCCGGTGAGCGCAGACCCCCAGCTCCAGGAAGAAAGGAACTTTCTGTGGGCTCTGAGCTCCCTGTCCAGAGGTCTCCTCCAAACCCAGCCAACTCCATCCTGCAGTGGCAGCACACTGGGGATTCATCACCATCACCCCCTGACTGCTCCCGCAGGACTATGCCTCCAAAAGTATGAGGAAGCTGTGATGTCCTTGTCAGCCAGGTGAAGATTTTCGGGTATTTAACCAACAGGTTGAGGAAGACTGGCCATCATGATCGATGGTGGCTGGAGAAGAGCACTCTCTTATAAAAACATGGGTAACTAGGTTTTCTTTTTTGCTGAGAATGTGCCTGGTGATCTCTTAATAAAAAGTGTAAAATTAATGTGACATCACTAGCTTATTTTTTAAGTCACATTTTAAATCACCAACTATTTTTTGTGACGTTTTCTGGGACCATGTGCCAGACTGAGCTACTTTGTGAACTCAGAGGAAAATTTACTTTTAAAATCGTCACAGACATTGGACTGAGCTGTCTAGCCAACTCAAGATTGCAGGCCTATGAGGAGTCACAACACCTGTGGAAATATGAAAAGTACAAGTGGCCACCTAGAAACTGATACACTGCTTTGTTATGCATAAAAGTTTCAGGTATCCAGAAACTAGAAGGCATGACTTGAGTGGCCAAAATTAATAAACAAATATTAAGTGAAATTAATTATCTGTAGCATTTGTCTATGCATGTCTTCAGCTCCTGAGAACATACATAAGAAGTCTGTTTGCATAATTTCTTATAGCATCCTCAGAAAAAGGCTTCATTTGTTAGATTGTTCTCTATTAGTATTTTCCCCATGTATAATGGCAGGGATTGTCAAATTCATTTCTATTCAAGTAAGTTATTTTTAACATTTAAACATATAAATAGTAATGTATATAAAGTTTTAAAAAATATTTTTTGTAAGATCATAAGAAGTTTCATGAAAATGTATTAAAAATGTATGTTAATAACCTTATTTCTTCCACAGATTATGTATTTGAAAAAAATATTTATTTTTTTTTTATAGACCAGGCAAAATAATGTTTGTTTCAATCTATAGCACCTTTTAACATGAATTTTTGATTTTGGTATATTTTGACTGTAAATTTAGTAGACACAAAAATACTTTTGTAGGGTGGCAGTCTGGTGTTTTAGTTATTGCATACCCAGATACTCCTATTGCATATTAAAAAAAAATCCAAGAAAAATATCCTACACCTTAGATATATAATGTGGCTAATCTTAATAAAATCTTTCATCAAATACATTTATTATAAATTGAAATAAAATTATTTGTGTTATATTTTCATAGCATCTTACAAAAGGAAATCATCAGGGCAGCAGGCACTGCTTATGCCCATTCATTCTATCCTAGTGTATCTGCAGAGATACGGCAAAGCTCACACTTGGAAGAAACTAATCTTTCAACAGTGGCTGTGTGAGGAAACGGTAATTTCGCTATGTAATCTAATTGCAATGTGTTCAGTTAGCAGATGTGAGCAAATAAAGAGAAAAACAAATTTAGATTTTGTGCCAATTGCTCTTTTATATGTTTGCTTGGTTTTGAGGACTCCCTATGATTTTTTCTAATTTGCTTGGTGGTGGTATCATGCGGCATGGTTTTGTACACCTTCCAGCTGCAGCACTGTGGTTTGCCAACAGATGGCATGATGCATTTCCCTCACTCGGTGTCCTTCCGAGAAGATGACTGTCTGCCTGCTCATCTCAGAAATAAACCCAAAACACCACCCTAGGCCTCAGCTCTGCAAAGATTTAAGCATGTGTTTGAATTTGCATACCAGTACCACTAAATCTCATCTTTCCTGCTGTGTTAAAGGCTCAATTTTTTCCACTGTGGTAAGACAGCAGCTATCTATAGCTACGTGATGTCAAATTGTTTAGGTATATAGTCACAGTGGGGGAGAATATTCTTGAACTATTATTGTGGAACCAGTTCACTATGGTGGTGTCCAAAAAGCTAGACAAAGATATTTGATTTTATATAAATATAATCCTGGACAAATTAGTTAAATCATCTACCTAGCACTGCACTGCAAATATTCTATCCCATATGTTTATATCTCTTTCTTTATTTCTAGCCTGCACAGATGAAGAAAAGTTCAGGACGATATATGAACTAGTAGCATGAAACAGGAGTGTGCAGTAGGATGCAGCATTATGTGAAATGCATGGTGAATATTCAGTGAATGCCAGCACTGGACATGAACTACTTCTTGGCTACATAGTCAAAGGTTGGAAATTGTGGGAGTTCCCCTTTATCTGCAAATTCAATTTAGCTTTAACCATGGAAGTACAACAGATCCCTCTGTGCTTTGAAATTAACAATTAAAGCTCTGAAATGAATTATTCTTGAGCAAGTACTTTTTTTCAGGACTTTTGTCTGATGGCACAGAAGCTACAGCATCACCTACATGACCAGAGGAGCAGTACACGGAACAGATACAATGTTGGGAGATAATTTTGCATCTCCATTGGACTTGGAGGTTAGTCTTCAGTTTCTGTGCATAGGTAGTAGTAGGAGGTAGGAGACATGCAATGAAGGATTTTACTGAACTGCAGAAATGTATACAAAATGCTAAACAGAACGAGTCCAGACTATATGCTGGAGGATCCGTGAACATATAGGCTAATGTTATTTGACTTTCATTTAAGGAAGAAAATCTTATGATCTCTTCCCAGTTTCCTCTATGCTTCTTATTAATCCTATCAGTAGAAATGCTGATACATGATGCTGAATACAAAGATATCTGTCAGGCTGTCCAGGCTAAAGGTTCAACTGCTAAAACCTTTTGTCACCACTTCCCAGAAAAGGGAGATTGCTATTAGTGTATAATCTTAGCTCCTGATGACTTTATGTCTCACCACCATTAAAGGTTTAGTACCTTGTTTTGAGACTTTTCAGCTTGTCAGGGTTAAGACCATTGAAAGTTTTCCAGTTTGGTTTTGAAAAGTCCTGTTTCTTTATCTAATGCCTTGCAGAAATGTAAGAGTATTGCATCAATAGAAATATCTTTACTAACAAAATCTATAATCTCATAAAAAATATTAAGTTAGGTCGACAAGATTTGTTTTCCATAAACCCACACAGACTTAGTAATTATATTTCCTTATTTCACTTTTTCAAGTCCTATTTCAGCCATAGTGTTATTTTCTTTGGAATCAATACTGGGGTTTGCTTGGGTCACCAGGCAGAAAAGTACAAAGGAAAAGAGGTCAAGGCCTAATAATTCCTCACACTCTCTTCTTCACCAATTACTTGATGTGGAAAATATCTAGAGATCTTGAATCACTTTCCGTGTCAGCCTGATTTGAAGTCTGGATAGGTCTTTGGAGAATGTATGAATTTTTGTGGTATTTTCATGTTCACTGCTCAGACTTCAGCACCTTCACTCGTAATTGTGGTGTTTCTAGGAGGAAGACTGCATTAAACCCTGGAGAGACGAGAAGTCAGGGGTATTTCCATTGTTTGGACTACAGTATAATGACCCTTCAGAGCTGGAAAAGGCTTTATTCCTGAGGGAAGGTGTTCACTGGAAAGGCAGGGAAAATATAATTCACCAGACATTAACATTTAACAATGATTTCTCTCTCACTTTTCCACAGGCTTAAAAGAACTGCTGCTTGTTTGAGGACAGGGCAAGGAAAGAAAGAATCAGGGCCCTGCTCAATGAGATGGAGTCTATTAGAAGCAGAGAGACATTGACAAATGCTTTAAAGATTTCAGGAGGAGAGATGGTAGCTTCTGTGCTCTAACTGACAAAGACTTTGTTGTGATGACATTCTGATTGAATAACCTTGCTTCTCTGTCTACAACTGCACTTAAAGGCCAGTTTCTTTTTGAAAAGCTACCTTGTATAGCTGTGACTTAGGGATAGTTGCTACTGTGTCCCTTGACAAGAGGAGCCCTTCATTCGGTGTGTATTTAACTCTGTTAAGCAGGTCACATACTAAGCAACTTTACCTTCAGCACCAGTGTCCAAGAACTCAGAGGGGCCTATTCATATGCAGAAACCAAACGCAGAACAATCTTTAAAAATTTGTACAAAAATACTAATTAAAAAATAACAACAAATAAACAAAAAAAAGGCCACCACACATTTGTACAAATCTGTGGCAAAGCTTGATTTACGATCACAGAGAAGAGGAAGCAAATCTTTTCCTGTCTTAGTAAGCTTTGGATACTATCTAAGCTCATTTTTTTCCAAACTCTGAATAATCTGCCAAACAGCACATGAGTGGAAGGCAGGACACTGCAGGGTTCTAAACAGACTTGAGCTGGTAAGCCTTCTCTTGGCAAAGTGGTAGAGCTTTGTGTGAATAAAACAGCTTGAATGTCTTCGCATCTAGGATTAGAAGACTTCCTAACCTTTCTCAAACAGGAATGGAAAATCAGTAGAAGCATGTTACTTTAACAGACAGATCTCTGGGTTCCAGTCAAGCCACCAAACAGTCAGATGAAATGAGTCAGATGAGCATGGAGAAGAGAAGGCTCCTGAGAGACCTTATAGTAGCCTTACTGTTCCTGTAGGGGACCTACAGGAAAGATGCGGAGGGACAATTTACAAAGGCATGTAGTGATAGGACAAAGGGTAATGTCTTCAAACTGAAAGAGAGTAGATTTGGTTTAGATTCAAGAAATAAATTCTTCACTACGAGAGTGGTGAGGCACTGTAATAGGTTGCCCAGGGAAGCTGTGGATGCCCCATCCCTGGAGGTGTTCAAGGCCAGGCTGGATGAGGCCACTGGTCTAGTGGAGGGTGTCCCTGCCCATGGCAGGGGTGTTGGAACTCGATGATCTTTAAGGTCCTTTCCAACCCTAACTATTCTATGATTCTATGTTTCTGTGATATGAAGTGGACTGGTTTCTGGGATGCAAGATTGCAGTGTCACTTGATGTAATATATCCTCAGACAAGGATTGAATAAGATATAAGACATTAATGAAAAAGGGCCATATACTGTAAAAGTCTTTCTCTTCTCTGTTTAGTCAGATGAGACCAGCCAATTTTCAGGTCAATTTACAAAGCCCTTTATATGTCTCATAGATGAGACAAGGACTGAAAAAAATGTCGTTTAGGAGACTTTATTATTGCTATACATTCTTATCTACCATAAAAACTGGTAGCTTTTGTAATTATGATGTGTATTTTTATAACAGCTTTGTTAGCTTTTTATAATTATACATATGGTACATAGCGTACTTTTTTTTTTTCTTTTAAGGAACCTGAGTAGTAAATGTACACTAAGAATGAATCTTGTTAAGTCTTCTTGAACTACTCATTTTGCATGCTTCATTTCCTTGACTGGGAGCCTCAACAGATTCGGAGTCACCATGTGCATAGTTCATTCTAGATCACATTAATCATACTGTGCAAGAGTGCTATCTTATTTCTCCAACAAAAAAGTTTCTATCAAGACACAGTACACTTGTACTTCTGCACAGTACTGGTCACCATTTCTGGTTTTGTTTATTCCTAATCTCTGTCTTTCCCTCTGACATTTAGACATATTTATACATCTTTACATCCACAAAAGCTTTAAAGCTGAGCAACTGACACATTTGCAGAAAAATCACTAAAAGGAAGCACGCATGTGTTTATTTTCTCAAGTGCCTCCCGGTGATTAAGCTTAAGGCCAAATTCTGCTCCTGTGAGCAGAACTCAAGAAGTATTTTGCCTACAGGAACTGTGGGAATCTCTCCTTTCTCACTCTATCAGAAGATCCTGAGGTACCAAGGCCACAGCTGCTATGGCAATGCTAAGCTTGAGGCAGTATAGTTATATAAATTACTGCTTCTTATCCCTTACGTCTTTTTCGAGCAACAAATGCATTTTTCAAAAAAGCCACTGATTCCATCTTTTCCAGACCTTTGTGTATTTGGATGCATCAGTCACTGCACACTAAGCTGTGCTGGAAGGCTGCTGCAGCACAGGTCTACGTAGCCCAGTAGTCCTACCATACCCTGAAGCTTTTGCGCCCTGAGCAGGTGTGATTCTCCCCCTCACAAACTGAGCAGCTACCTTAATGTAGGGTGCAGCACTGAATCTCAGCAAATGCTTACTCACCTCAGTGGCAGACAGAACTTCCCTTAACACAGCCACCATCTGGGTGTGATAACTCTGTGTGAAATGTATGTTTACCTCCAGGCTTCTGCAGAAACTGAAAAATATCTGCCAGGTGGATACAGACGCCTCAAACTCTCTTCCTCTTATGTGAACTCTGTGCATTACAGTCAAGCTCCTTTTTGATCACTCTTCTCACAGCTCCTAAGTCTTGCTGTCCTGGAGTTGTTCCTGCTCAAGAGGACTGCTACAAACCACTTGCACTTCAGATTCTCCATCATGTCATTGCTAGCATGCTTTCTGGAGGTAAACTCCATTTAAGTAGCATCAAGAACATCAAGGTAAGTACTTGATTATAAAGAAAGTGCTCACTTGTATTTTAACTATTTATTGATAAATTAACCATTAGCCATTTGCAAATTTGGAACTACATCAAGCACAGTACAGAAGATGGTCACCATCAACCAGCACCTAAATTAAGCTACTATGTGGTTTTAGGTCACTGCCTTCCCAAACCCCATGCCAGGGCCCTGAACACATTCTGCTCCAGTGGAGTTCAATTGGCTATCAACAGCTAAATTGCTGTTGGATGTTGTTGTGATGAGAGAGCTGAAGGGAGGCCTCAGCTTGCAGCCATGCAGTGAGCATTGCAGCCATGTCTGTGCTTGGCTATGTACTCGGTTAATCCAGTACCCTGACTTGCAGATTTGACTTATTCACTTGACCAGCCTGCCCTTGCTGATCCTTTACATCTGAGTTGCAGACAAAATTTTACTGGATGATGGATGTTATTCTCTCCAGAATGAGCATTTCTCATATTTTCTTAGGTATGTAATATTTAAGTATTTGGCAACTTTTTGATGAAGTAGAGAAGTGTCTAAATATCATACATGTCTGATGTGGCAACCAGTTCTGGAAGGAAAGTGAATGAATTGTTGCTAGACATTTCTGTGGGTTTTATTCATCTAAGTGCCTGGCTCAGTGGAGTTCAGATGGATAGTTTTCTGTTCAGAGCTTTTGCTTGCCCTTCTGCTGGTCTTATATGCACAGGAATATTTAACAACATTTTTTTGTCACTGACATATTCACCATACTGCAGTTGGTGTTGATCTTACAAATAATTCTGTTGTGCTCGCAGGGAATGGGTAATGGAATGGGCAAAAAGCATATCCTCATAGAGACAGAAAGCTCAGCATAAGAATGCAGTTAGGGAACACAGAAAACAGCGGAGTCACTCTCAGCACAGAGATCACAAAAGAGCTAATTTGCCAGAATGGCATTCCAAGCCTATGACCACAGCATTAGTAATGCTGTAAGAGCATGGAGTGCACCTGAGCTCTATGCTCATTAACCTTTTGGGTTAATGTGCAGCTCACAAACATAAAGGGGCTGTGTGTTCGGTGTAGGAGGACTGAGGGGGAAAAGCAACCATAAGGGAAGGAAAGAAGTGTGAATAACTCAAGGAAAGACAGAGTCCTCTTGATTCATGAAATGAACCGAGCATTGTTTTTCTCCCACACAGAACTGTAAAAAAGTGAATGAAGAAAACCATTCCAAAAGAGAAATGAATTTGCATCACTATGGCTTTGAATCTAACGTATATTTAGATTAGTTATCAACCAGATACTTTTCTGATAAGAAAACTGCTAAATAGTAAAAACGTTTTATCTCAGATTTGTCCAGGTTCCAGGCCTGACCATTTTTATTTTCTCATCAATGGCCAAGGTAAAGTGACCAGATGTCTCAATTAGATTGCACAAGTACCAGTTTTTAATAGACTGGTCCAGTGTTCAGTGATTTTTTTATTAAGATGCAGAGACATCCTATTGTCATTCTGCCACTGATCCACCCTCAGTACAAAAATGTCTGATTCACAGACTCTGCTCCTCCTCCCCTGTATGTTATATCTACAGTAGATGATCAAATTCTCATTAACACAGGGGACAGTACAGCCTGGCACCTGCAAAATGCTTTCAAATATGACTGCTTAATGTGTCTTGGCAATGCCGGTTGGTAACAGGAAGCGAAATAGTGGTGCAGCCAAGGATGTGTTGGGTGAGATCTCTATCCCCAGGCAATTTAACTTGGACACAACACACTTGGAATGCAACTTCACTTTCCTCTGTTACCCTGCACTCAATCCTGTTTCACTCTCTTCAGCACCCCTTTTTTCCTGTTCATCATGGTCTCCCCTCACCATTCCCTCTCAACCCCTCATTTTCATCTTCTGGATGGAAGGGCTGGGCCCTTTGCAAAGCTAGTCTCACGGATTACATGAATAAGGAGACTGTTTCTGCTGTTGTTACATTTAGAGAACATAAACTGTTCCTGAAATTTGTACGATTCAGGTAGGCATGATCAATGATCAAGATTTTATCTCTTGGTTAAAGCTGAATAAGGCACAGCAATTAGGGGTATCAGGCTTCTGATAAGCTTTCTAGGGAGACCTTAACTGCTTATGGCCATTTTTATTAAACTAAGACTGTTAGCTGTCTAAATTTCTATTTAATATATCCTACTATTTATAAGATTTTGCACATACACAGTTTTCTTTACAGTTTCGACAGTCTCTGGTGCCTTTACTTCCTGTTCTAATCAATGAGTGGAAGATGCTATTTGATCACTTTTTGTTCAAGAGATGGCAGCATTCACAGAAAGTGAGTGCTTCATTGTGCTATGAGCGTGGCTTTTATTCCATACAGGTTAATCTTGTGAAGTATCTCAGAGTTTTTGATCAGTCTAAAATACAGCACATTTCTTGAAACAGGACTTTGAAATTTTATCTATAAGTTCTAAATGAGATAGTAATACAAGTTTCTGCAGCTCTTTAATAATGAATGCAGTTATGTCATTTTATCTGCATACGAATATAGTAAATTAAATCAAAGCAACACAGACATAACTCTTACATTTTCAAAACTGCTAAGACAGCTCTGTGTACATTCAAATCTTTCTTCCTATGCATACTTACTGCAGAAATGTAGCGTGGTATATTGCTGTTTTCAAACTGAGTGCATGCTGTTGCACTCACTGACAGAACTTGTACGTAATTAATGATCCCATTCACTTTAAGATCAGAAAGGTCAATCTTGTAGTATTTGACCATTTTGGCAATGATTAACATCTTTGGTCTTATATTTTGTCATGTAATTAGTGCCAATGAAGGCCCCAAGGGTCCTTCCAGTTGCATATGAACCTAACTTGTGTGTTGGATTGGGCACCTTGAATTGTATTTATTATAACTTAGACATCAGTTCCAAGCACCCCACTTCTATGTACCTTGAATGTTTAGACTACAACTTTGTATCAAGATTTGTCAATAGGATACTGGTAGTTGGGAGAATATTTAAAATCAGATATCTCCTTATTGTGTGGAACTATAAATGACCTTTTGGAAACTGAAGTTCTGCTGCAGTTCACTGCTGGCATTTTATTGCTATATGGAAATCTAAACACAAAGTGATTTTTTTTTAATTAAAAAGAAAAACACTAATCTGTTTAAAGCAAGTTAGTATAAGTTACAGGTCAACAACATTTTTCTCTGCCTCTTCGAAGAATGATGATGGATGGCATAATGTGTCTGCACACTAAAAAAACACTAATAAACATGTTAATATCATTAACACCACCACTACTATATTTCATATACCTCTCTGCTCTCTTCTCTTTGAACGATTGAACTCCTTCATCTAAATGTATGTGAATAGCAATAAACAGCAGACTGGTTTTCTACTCTGTGAACTTTGCTCTGATCCGTGCTCTTCCCTGGTCTGGGCTGCTTTCTCTACTGCACCTGTTCCCCAGCACAGCAACAAGCAAAATCGGTGTTTAAGGGACTGCTCCCACCAAGCAGGCACTGCAGTCCCAGGCACCCAAAGTAGACAGGCTGGGAGGGGGCAGCGCTTCAGGCAGATAGGAGCCTGCCTCTGAACCTCACAACATGTTTCATCCCTAATAACAGTTGATGCCTCAGCCACCTTAGTGCTGTACAGCATCCGACTGAAACAACTTCTGTAGGAATGACAGATACTTTCCCTCTTGTTACTGACATGAAAGCTTTATTTTTAGAAAGCTGCTAGCTTTAGAATCAGAAGTTTTGTGCTCTCATTATTTCATATAAAAGATATTTATGTGTTTCTATTCCTTGTGGAAAATGTTGCTGAAAAACATTCAGGTGAAATATCAGTCCTTGGCAAATACTCCTTTAAATAGGTCTGGTTTTGGTTGCTTGGTGTTTTAACAAATTAGTACATTTTTCAAGGAATGTAAACTTTCATGTGAGCATTGCCATTTTGCTGAGAGCCTGGTTTTCAAGGAAAAAATGATACAAAATGTTCATTCATCCCTAACTTCAAAATTGACTCTGTAATGTTCACAAATGATGCAATTTTATTATGGAAGTGTATGATATTTCCTTTTTTTAGAATGCAAGCTCCTGAAAACAAAGGCTTCCATGAGAATTTTGAATTTTGTGTTAAAAAAATGCTTATTTTTTAAAAAATAAAAATCCCACTATCCTCATGACTTTGGTAAGACCTGATTCATATTTTTTGAAAGTTTAGTGTTGACTGTATTACGAATTAAAAATACTCGTGAATGTGTGGCATGACTAAGTTGTAATAAACTCAGTAAGACTGAACAGTAGGGTATTTTAACATTTCCAAAAGAGCTCATAGCTTTTCCTCTACTTTAGAAAGGCAAGCAAATGAAGTAGCCTTAAATGAAACACTGGAGGACTGTAGTTATTCATGATGGTTTTGTGAGTGAATCAAGATCTTGGTGCAGCTTTTCCTCTCCCTCTGTTACTGTTCTTGTATTCAAAAAGAATCTGCCTACAATAAATTATCACTATTGCTGTTTTGTTCTTGTAGAAGTATTTTTCTCCAAGGTGCTCTTGATACCTTACTAGTTTACGTGAATCAAAACTTTTGTGATCCTTGTCAGGTGAAGAACTCCCCAAAGTTCTCTATCTGAAGAAAATATCAAAGATACTGCAATGACAGAAACTTTCCCTAGTGTTTCTGATCTTATTGTACAGGATTTCTAAGAAAGCTGCCACACTGAAATTTAAAACCTATTCAGGTTATTAATTCATTGCAAGCAAATATCTGTGAACTAAAAAATTGAGTATCATGTTCTCCTGATCAAGTCAATAATACAGAAAAATTGAGACAATAAAAAATCTTTTCTATGTATTAAAAGCTTATCTATAATCCCTTCCAAGTAGATGTGCTCCATGCCTGTGCCCTCTGATACACATTGGGAAAAATTTTATTCCTGGATAATATTACTAATTCACCAACAACTGGCCTGAAGCATCAGATTAATCAACAGACACTAGATGATAACTACTGCGCCTATTGTGAGTTTCAGTCCCTGTTTAGCCAAGTGCTTAGGCACATATAAATCCTACTTCATTCCAGAGCTAAGTACATGATTAAATGCTTTGCTCAATGGAGATGGACTGCTGAAACAATATACTGGGCAGTATTTCAGCTCCTGACATGGGATCAGTCTGATCCATATCCTCCAAAGATCCAAATAGGGACATCTATTAACTTTATTGCATTTCAAATGAGGCTCATAACATGTATGGCTTTCCAGTTTCTCTGAGATATTTTAGTCAATTGTGAAAAAGTCTTCATATAATTTGAAATTTCTGCTACCAAATTAACAAATTAGTAGGTTTTTCTTCTGGACTGCAACGTTATTTAGTTGCTAATCCCTTTGTTTTCTGGAGTCTATAGCAACCAGATGCTTTGTGTTACAGCTGGTCTTATCTTACTTGGTAAACTAATTGTCATTACTTGCCACAACAAAGAGAGTGAAGTAAATGAAAGCTGTTCTCTTAGGAGGAAAAAAAAAATCCATTCTTTTCCCTTCATGAAGCCTCTTTTTAAGGAAAATTATCTGATCAGAGACATCCATTCCATAAACTTCACTGACATGCAACATTAAGTTATGGCATCAACCCTTAGGTAAAAGGTCTCTGCCTGCTACATACCTTAAAGCTATCAATGATATTAAATCTTATGAAGCTTAAATAGTTAAAGCTATTTTGGTAACCCTGTGCTGGAGGAATGTTTAAACTATCTACTCACACAGAAAAAAAAAAAAAGAGGGAAAGGCAAGAACTCACTCATGCATCAATGAACACCAAACTTGCTAGCAGATTATGCTCTTATTTGTACCACAGGAACTTCAATCTCATTCTTTAAAAAAAAAGCAGGAGGGGGGGGAAGTTTCAGTATGAGTATAACCTTGGCTTTCCTTGAAGTTCATTTCTGTTAAACAGAAATCCTCAGATTACCTTTGCAGCTTTAACCATGTTATCAATCATGTTTGTTCAATATAGCACTCACTCTTCATTATTTTGCTTTTTTATAAAACAATAGATTATTCAGATACATTCTTGAAACCATTAAATCAGTCTAACCACATATTAAACCATCTTGCAAATTCCTCAATATGCTGTTTTCCTGACATATTTCTTTAACAGTACAAAATCCAAATGCGACAAGGAATAAAACTCTTTGATGTAAAGACCTGGTCCTATAGACAGATACCCACTGGGCAGATGGTTATTTTTAATAGTTTGACCTAATTTCTTAGTAATGATCCAGTGACAGCACAACGCCCTGTGGAGGAACTGGTCTATTGTGTTGAAGTAACGGGAGAGAACACTAGATATTGGTAACAGTGACATTTGTTGGTTCAGTCTTAATGAAGTCCACAAACCTCTACTGTCACAACAGTCAAGGATTCTGAGGATGGGAAGACTTATTATGACTGATCTATCATATGATATCAAGCCAAACTAGCCATCTTTAGGGACTGAGGAAAGCCTTCAGAAAATGTTTTTGTATGTCTACTGAGTTATTCCTTATTTTCTTCCCAGCGTTTTCTTGCTTGTGTTTTCTCTCTTCTCATAAATGCTACTAAACCTGAAGGCAACCAAGCTACAATATCTTTTTCTTTCTTTCCCAACTTTCTCCCATTCTCATTCCTTTGATTCCTCTCCCATTTTGCATTTGATCTCTCCAGAAGTACTAAAGTTAGAGGCCGGTAATCAATCTTAGTGGAAGGAAGAAATACAGGCTACAGATTTCAAAGAGATGAAATCTACTTTTGTACCCATGGCATTCAGTGAAGTTCACTTTAGTTTGAACCAAAGTTGAGAGGAAAATCTAGACCACAGCAAACAGATGCTCAGAGGCTGCTATTTCAGCACAAAACAGCAGCCATGGCTGAAAAAAAAAAAAACTGGACAAGGAATTTTATGTAGCACTAGCTACATTTAGTCCAATTTCTATTCTTGCATTTATCAGCTCTGCACAGTAGCAGATGGGAAATGATTTGAAACTAAAACTGGTAAAATTTCACTCCAGAAATTAATTACAAAAGTTGTCAAGGACAAAAGCAATGCTCAATAGTCAGATGTGTGTTAGCTAAAACAGAAGTTTACAGACCCTTTGCTCAAAGACAAGCTGCATATACCTCTTGGATGAAGAGTAAGTAAAGTACTGTTCTACCACACCATGATGCTCTTGTCAGAGTAAGGGGTATTTCTCTCAAAGGGTCCTATTTGTACAAACATTCCTGAATGTATAATGGCCAGTTCACCTCAGACATAGCACTCAGCATCTTACTTGCTAACTAAACTTAAGTCTAGTTGTTTTCAACCTTATATAACAATTTTTTTAAACTGTTAGAGAAAATAATATTCTAATCTCATGAACACAGTTCAGTTACTATGACTAATCTTACTAATATTCACCCTCAGAGCACCAGTCACCCAGATTGAAATGCTGGATAAGGCTCCTGATTATTCTCTCATGTCTTAATACTCCAGTGCTTTATGAGATTGTCAAAACAAGCTATGGGAAATATAGTCAATTAGTTTCCCTCTCTTTGTTGAAAACCTCAAATTAAGATGTTGATCTATGTTCAGGCATAAATTATAACAGTAGCAGTAGCAGTAGCTTTGTCTCCTCCCACATGCTAGCTGTGCATCTCCTCTAGGACACTCAGAACGTTCACCGAGTGACCTGGAAATGCTTATTGTACCGTGTTCAAGACCTTGCAGATTTCTGCAAGAATAGGCAGGAAGTGAAACTCTTTCCATGTAGAGCCATTTTGTAGAGATTTTCCCATGAGAAGTTAAAGGGCTTAATGTTAACAGGCACATTACGACTGAAGTGAGTAGTTATGATGTTAGCAGACATAACTATTAACTCATTTTCAGTGTAAGAATTGTGTCTGAAGACATATCCCAGGAGTCTAGAAATCTTCAAGCAGACAACATAGGAGGCTGTTTCACATAAAAAATATATTAGGCTGGGAATTGGAAGAGGGAAGTCTCCCTAATGAACATGGCAGCTACCCTTGGGCAAATAATTTTGTTGTGTTTATGTGTGTCTATTTCTGCTCTCATCTCCATATCTTTATTCTATCCAGATGGTACTGTTTTAAGGCCAAAACCATTCCTCAATATATTTTTAAGCAGTAGGTCTGAAAACTCAGGTGTCAGTGTCAAAGGGCTAATTCAATATATGTAATAAAACACCAATCTCATATTTCTTTGCAATATATCAGAAATTTAATGTCTTTTTAATACTAAGAGACTCTTGATGATCTCCCAGGCAAGAAATCCTGTCAGTCCTATAATAAAACTAGTGCAAGTTCAGTTAACAAATCTACACCCTCTTTTCTTCACAAAGTGGAATAAATGGTCACCATGACTTGGTCTGCATGCAGAAGAGTATATGCTTGTGACAGCTGTTTCAATGTCTCTTGGATAACCTTTCATCCAGACATTTGCTGTCCTCCCAGCCAAGAGTCCATTTTAAAATTACACATGGATCAATTATATTTGCAGTGTAATGTGAATATTTAGTTTTTCTTCGGAGTAAATATTTGTTGGAAGTATTTAAGCACCATATCTTGAAATATACTTATGTGTTTACAGTTAAGCATATGCTCAAGGACCCCGAGAAAGTAATATCAGTCATGCTACAGAGGCAGAAGAAAAATTTGGTAATGAATGTCAAATTTTAAAAAGTGCTCAACCAGGACATGTCATACTAAACACCATTACATGTATTATTTTCCTCTACCCAATCTTTTTAAGCATTTCTTGTCAAAAATTAATTTAAATTAATACAATTGAAGTATGGGTTTGACAGACGCCTGAATTTTTCTGTTATCATATTGAATAAATGAAAGCTGGTTGCACGATACATTTTTCTTTTAATGCTATAACCCATTCATTAACCATGGGAGATCTTTCCAATATCTAAGTACAGTTTATTTTCACCATCTTGAGACTTTTTCTTCTCCTTTGTGATTTTTCTTTATACATATTATTAATATTTGATTTATATAGCATTGCTCCCAATGTGCTCAGGGTGCTTCAAGAAATTCAACAGTCAAACTAAAAGGCAAGAAACTTCAATTATTTGTAAAAGAAAAAACTCTTTAGTGCAGGCTCTAGAAAGGGAAATGAATAACAGCAGGATTCCCTTGGGTGTAGATTTTCAGGCAAAGGTCAAAAATTATTTGATCTGCTGTTGATCATCATATCTCACTGAGGACAACATGAAGTGTTCAGAACAGTACAAAACTACATCATGTACATGCCAATAATCAGAAACTAGAGGAGGTGAAAAACTCTATCAAAGTATAGATGATATAAGAAAAACAACAATGGAGAACATAGACAACCAATGCCTTGAAAATCAAAGGTACTGAGATCTGAAGAGTGAATTGTTTGATCTGAATGCAAATCTCACTTTCAGGAATATCTTCTGGGAAGTAACAGGAAAAAAAAAAAAGGTAATTCTACATTAATTTGGGGCCAAACTAAAAGTAGAATTTTAGACTTTCCCACAGAAATGTCTCCCTCCTCCTTAAGTTCTATGTTGTGTTTTCCATGATAAAATGGAACATTTTAAATGGCACATTTCCAAATGAAACGTTTTGAAATAAAAACAAGAACTCTTTTAGACTTCTTAATTTAGAAATGCTGAGATTATTGTAAATACAGCAGTGATTTGCCAATAGGTTACCTTAGAATGTATTTTCTAAAAATTTAATTCTGGGATCTTCAGCTCAAAAGTAAACTAAAATTAAGTAAGTATCACTAGTGAAACCACAGATTTCAAGCAGATCAGATTTTTACCATGATGCATAAAAGCCATATCATCTGTCCTGATAAACCACATCCTCACCACTTTTGACAACACACCAGTTTCATAACCAATTTACACATTTGTTTTGTGTGAACCCTGACCTATCTTTTTGCCTTATTCCTGTCTTTAGCATATGTTTGTTTTTCCTGTTCTGTTTTAATTTTAAATTGAAAATGTTTCCTGTTTACAAATGCTGGTTATAGTGGGATCTGGGTCAGACATAGTGGCTTTCATGCCACCAGTATAAAGATAAAAATAATCATTAATTAGAGTTTTAATGAAGACATTTATTTGATATGCAAAGCTTGGCAAGATGTTATATTGTGAAGTATTTTTAATTCTCTGTTATCTATTTTGATCTCTACTAAGTGCATATCGTTTATCTACACACGCAATAGTCCTGGAGCAGCATTTTAAATGCCTTGCTTTCTAATGCACGGTTATGAAATTTTGCATTCCTGTTTTTTTCTTTCCTTTTTGTTTAAAAAAGAAGAGATGAACCATGAAGCCCTGACTGTGATAAATTTACCATGCTAATCAACACAACAAAACAAAAAATTCTTAGTAAGAGAGATATGGAGACACATAAGACATAATGGCCGTTTGTCTTGACAGCAGGATAACACAACATAAAATACATATTTGATATGCAAAACAGGATCTCTTAAAGACATGTTTTTGCATGGCCTGAAACATCCTCTGTTCATTTCATAAAAATGTTTTAAATATACATGAAATATTTTTATTCACTTGTAATTTCTTGATACAAATTTTCTATTTCGGCTAGGGTTCTGGTGCATCCAGTCTGTTCAATCAAATACCAACTAGCAGCTTTTCATTATGCAGCAGACACTGAATATGAATACTTGGTGAATGTGTCTAACCAGCTTCTCAGAAAGGTAAGGTGCTCTGCTAATTTTTTAAGAGGGTTCCTTGGAAATAGTAATTTTGTTGATTGTTTGAATTTTTTATCTTGTGCTTTTCTCTTTGTCAGGGAGAGAATATGAGGTTCCTCTTTCTGTGATTTTAAAATAGCCAGCAGCTTAATTTTAAATAAAAAGTATCCTGCTTAGGTAGGTGGTGGGACTGAACAGCAGAGTAGGTAAATCACAAAAAAAACTCTTCCCTCTTCCTATTTGCTTTGGTTTCATTATATTGTTGAAGCAGACAGACTGCCTTTGCCAATCTGAAATTTTCTGCTTCACATTGTTTTCTCTCTGTGTGCTTGAAATGCACACAGCTTTAGGAAGTTTTAATTTAAGTGGCTATCATCTATTTTAAATACTTTGGGGATGAGATTATTGACTGGATTTGAAGCTGTTTGCAATTTATGTTGTCAACAGTAACGTTCTCGTGATGGGACAGCTACACAAATGATGAACGTAGACTATTCTCTACCAAAGCCTATGTAGGACTTTATAACAAGTGGTGCAGAGCTGAGTCACTCTCAAATACTTCCACTGATGCATATTTTCAGTGTGCAGCAAAATACTCAACTATAATCGTACCAGCACTAGCTCTCTGGACTGATACTATACCCTATCGTATCACTTTTGGATGCAGCTGTTTTATTCAGCAGTTCTGCAGCAGTGGCAGGCACTCAGGAGGTGAGCCTATTAAAAGGTCCCTTTCCTGAAGACCAAACACATGCAATCTAGCCAATAAAAAGGAACAAAAAAAAATCTGAAATAATTGACTATATTTATAATCTTAATTTGTTGAAAATAAGTTAATTGGAAAGGACTTGGCATTTATGCAGCAAGTTTTAAGCAACAGTTTAAAACTGGATCCACAGATAAAGAGCTTTCAGAGGGGAGTCCTGGATTTTCCTTTTTGTGCGAAAAGTGCCTGCAAACTTACAAAACATTCCTTATCATCAGGACTCAGATATGCCAGGAGAGAAGAGGAATGGTGAGCAGGGAGCCATAGACAGACCTCTAGAGTCACCTCAAGGAAAGATTTGGAAAGAGATGAGTCCTTACTGAATGGGAGGGAAAACAACATCTGTCAGAAGGTACAAGGAAGGGTTGTTTTAATCCAAGATAAATTTGTGCCCCAAAGACTTTACTGGGGTTAACTGACAACCCTAAGGTGGTAGTTACTTGTCTATGTGTCTAAGCTCAGGTAAATTCAGCTCAGCTGAACCTGGATCTAATTATCTTTAATCATTAATTTATCTGTAGTTTTTGCAAGCCTCACTTTCATTGCCTTTAGATACAAGCCTGACTGAGAAACATTACATTACAATCACCCTGCTTTTTTAACAATTTGAAAATCTTTCAGTAATAACCAAATTATCCCAACTTTTTTCCCCTAAATTATATTCTTCTGTAAGTGAAGTTATCAATAGTTCCTGCTGCTACACACAAAATAAAGCAAGGATATGAAAAAAAGTCTCTGTTGGACATAAAATTGCACCGACAATCAGTCGTGTCTGGTGGCATTGAGTACAGGGAAGTTAGAAAGTGCATGTTGCTAACAGCAGCCAAGCTGAGTTTGAGCTTTCCCCCTCCCATCCCAGCCCCCCAACTTTTCAATCACATCTAATAGCATATTTTTCGATCATAGCTATTACTGTTGCAGGTAATTCAGTTTCTTCTATGCAACGTAATTATCACTGGAGGAAACAAGAGGGGAAAGGTACCATTCTATCTAATTTTCTATGACTTCCTCATCCAGAACTTATACCTTCCCATTCTCTAGGCACAGTGCTGTACATTTTGTTTTGTGCCACCGTACTGGTGATAGGACACAAGA
Source organism: Pterocles gutturalis (assembly GCF_000699245.1). Lineage (NCBI taxonomy): Eukaryota > Metazoa > Chordata > Aves > Pterocliformes > Pteroclidae > Pterocles > Pterocles gutturalis. Next base: position 6,601 of record NW_010145438.1, on the reverse strand, counting down.
AGGCTCATTTTTTCATACCTCTCTCTTCTATAAGCATGGTATATAAATCACAGCAGAGCTGCTAGCAGCATGTGACTGACAATCTTGATAGACAATCTGTGATCCTTTCAGCCTTTTACTAATAAGCTCATTAGGATAGAAAGGCTGAAAATACTTTCTAGGATATAACAATGAACCTCAGCAAATTCAGTGCATGTCTGACCACTCAAACTTTAGAGAATCAATCTTTCTTCAATCAAAACTTTGTCAGGTTCTGCTGAATGTCTTCTGAAGGTTACTGCGTTTTTTTCTTTTCTTCTCTCTCTCTCTCTCTTTTTTTTTTTTTTTTTTTTTTTTTTTTTTTTTTTTGTAATACAGGTTCTTGTGCAAACCCAAAAAGCCTTCCAAAGTAATGTATGTCAAGGTGAAATGGTTCTGAACACATTTTTGTTTATTTTCCAAGTTCAATTTTTGAAAACCTTTTAAAAGATTTTTGTAGATTTTTAAGGTATGACCTTATTTTGGATGAACTTTTCAATAAGCATTAATTTTAAAAGAAGCCTTAAGATACCTACAGCCTATTGACATTGGCATTTAGACTGAGGTTTCCAAAATACAAATTGAAAACTACTTGAACAGTGACTGAATAAGCTACTTCATAGTTCCTCCTCATATTCTAATCTAGTTAGACAATTATAAAAATCCCATTTGACACAAGCATATTTTGAGGCCTGAAAATTCATTTGAAAAAAAAAAAAAAACCTCTAAAAAGTAGCACTGAAATAATAAGTGCTTCTGAAGAATTCTGTCTGTTGTAAGAGGAAAAATAAGACAGCACATCAATGCTGTGGTAAATATGGAATCATAGAATGGTTTGGGTTGGAAAGGACCTTAAAGATCATCTGGTTTCAACCCCCCTGCTGTGGGTAGGGTTGCCAACCACTAGAGCAGCCTGCCCAGGGCCCCATCCAGCCTGGCCTTGAACACCTCCAGGGATGGGGCATCCACAGCTTCTCTGGGCAACCTGTTCCAATGTCTCATCACCCTCACAATAAGGAATTTCTTCCTGATATCTAAGCTAAATCTACCTTCTTTCAGCTTAAAACCATTACCCCTCATCCTGTCGCTACGCTCACTGATAAAGAGTGCCTCCCCATCCTTCCTGTGGACCTCCTTGAAGTACTGGAAGGTTGCTGTAAGGTCCTCCCAGAGCCTACTCTTCATGAGGCTGAACAACCCCAACTCTCTTCACCTGTCCTCATAGGATACATAAATATCTTAAAGGTGATAATTTTCTGGATTCATTAATATCTTTAAATGACCAACATTATTAAAAACTTACTGCCTGAGCAATACGTATGTGACAGAAACTGATAAAGTGTTCCAAGGAATGGGGCAGGCTAGTTTTGGGGGAGATTTCTTCCTAGACCATAGAGAACTATATCACTTAGCTCTATTAACCCCAGTGTGTGGGACTGCAGTCTTTATTTCTTGTGCTAAATAGCTGTGGTTATGCTTCTTCATGTGGCTAAACACTGACTCTCCTGCTTTGTGAGCTCAACAGATATTTTGTTCTGTTAACAAAAGGATAGCCCATAGGTATGGACCTCCTGTGTAATAAATACAAATGAGCATAAAGGAAACGCAAACATGTATGCTCTTCTTCACTTTATCATAAATCTAATTTTTTTTTTAAATTAATGTCCTCCTGATTGTCCTGGTTCATTCTCATGTTTTTCCTATCTTTGACATCTTCCTTTTTCTACACTTTTAATTTTTTTTTCCTTTCTTTGGATTTCCATAAAAGTTGAATTTTCCATCTCTTCCTGGGTTTTCCTTTTTATTCTACAGCTGGTCTTCTTCATCCTGAGTTTTCCTCTTCTTTCAGACCCTTTCATTTCTGACCACTTCAGGTTCTCTTTTGCATTAAACATCCCTTGACTTTTCTAACCTTGTGCTATCCTACCTCTGAAGTTTCTCTTCTTTCAGCCACAATGGGAGATGCAGCTGAATAATGGTTATAAAGAGAGAGAGAGAAGCTGCAGTTTTTGGTAACAGAAATACAAAGTCTTAGTGGGTTGATGTAAAGGAACAATAACATCAAACAGTCAATAAGTAGCACTAACAAATCAATGTAGACAGTGAAAGCAAAGATTAGACAACTGTCTGCCTCAGGCAATGCTTACATATGCCAGGATTAGACTGAGACAACTTGACTGATGACTGGGATGTCTATGTCATTCCTTTATCTTTTTTTTTTTTCTTTTTTTTTTTTCTTTTCTCATTCCTTCTCCCGTTTGCCTCCCAGACTTCCTACTTCAGAGGAAAAGCCTGTTAAAGATCAGTAGCACTCAATGTTGCTTATTTCAACTATGTCACCAGAAAGCTATTCACCTCATTCCTTCTGGTGAAAGGATGACATAAAGACAACCTACTGTGGCATCAAATTTGAGATATGTAGAGGCTGGCACAGAAGTTCAGGGGAGCAATGCAGAATGCCTTTGCTGTCATGGTCACCTATACCCTAACAGCAAGATTCTCCATACATATCAGCTTAGGCAGCTACATAGATTCGGATCGCAGTACCTACCTCTTTCCACTTAATATTTTGGTTACTGAGATTTGGTTACTCCCACCTTGTAGGCTCTATTTCTGCCTGACGGACTTTTAATTCCTGTTGGCACAATGCTCCAGTTTCAGTGTGGTCAGCAAACATGTTAGACAGATTATTCTATAGTCAGGTGGTTAGAGAACAAGAGGGGTGGATCTAATTGCTCCTAGCACAGGGTTAACCACTGCCTGTGCAAGAATGAGTACTGGACTCTTTCTTTTCTTTCTTTGTACTTTCATAGGAAGCCACCCAAAAACACCCACCCCCTCTCATCACTCCCTCACTCCTCTGTGCTGCCCAAGGCAGTCACCTAATTCCTTGTTGCCAAAGGGTAAGATTCAGAGTATCTATTTTGGTATCTAAAATTAAAAAATAAAGGGACAGACTAAGTCTTCTAAGATGTTTGAGCTATGTGCAGAGAGGGGAACTTAGGCTTAAGACAGTTCTCCAGAGAACCATGGAGCTCTGGAAGGCCAGAGGGAAGCTACAAAGTATCACCAGATCCAATGCTGTGCTTTAGAAAAGAAAGAAGCATGCATCGAGCCTTATCCCTTAGCATTTGAAGTTTGTCTACTTCTGCTTTCCCCAACATTCAGATTGTGAGAATTTATTTTTCCCTTCAGACCAATGTAACCTCACCTATCTCACTATCACACAGGATTCCACACAACATCTCTGAATTGCTGAATTACTGTATGCTTTCACACTGTGTGACACCTAAGTTGGCGCAGCCTGCCTAAGCTATCTAGGTATTACCCTAAATGATCACTGGATCAGTTTATTTTAAGGTGAGGATAAAGGGATCATTATCAATATCAGTAAAAGTGTTTTGGGAAACGGCTTAGATTAGAGACATCATCTTTGTCTGACCATCGCAGTGAACATGCCAATGATTTGTTGGATCTATATAGCCTTATCATGTATGTGTTTTAAACATTTTACAAAATGAGTCCTAATAATAAGAAGGGCACCTCCTAGAACAGTAGAGAACGTAAGCTGTTCCCATGCTCTGTAGTCATGCTCTTAACTATAAGAAATCATTTTTCTTGCTATGTGCATGAAATTGTTTATTATTATTGTGTCTCATTTTCCTTCTTTCTTTGAAGCGTGCAAGTGAGGCATATTTAATTTTTGTTAATTACTAATAACAAGTATTCCCTTGACATGAAGTTATTATATTGCATCCAGTTTTGTTAAAATGGAAATTGAACTTAATTTTAAAATCTCTGATTAATCATGCAGTTTTAGAATGCAATTGTTCATTAACTTTCAATCTTATTACTAGTATATAGCACTGATTATGGCTACCTAAAATCTCCATACCATAATTTGATGCACAAAGTGCAAATAAGTTACTGATAAATCTCTTACAGGTCATACAGAACCAATCTCATGCCATTTAGTTAAGGCTCACAAATTTCAGGCAGAGGAAATAACTTGATTTGAATCACAAAATAGGAACAAAGGCACAAATAAACATAAGCAGTAGGATCCATTACTGAACTGTGTCTCACTGAAACACAGACTAAGGCACATGTAAAACAATCATTCTCTTCCAAATGTTAATGTATAGTAAATAGAAGATATAATACCACTGCAGACAGCAGTTAAGAAGGCTCTAGTGTGACTGGTGACTAGTGAGCTTCTTTGCAGTTTGAAACGGTACTGTCCTCATTCTGATGAAAGACCCAGCAGTTAAAGAAGGGATGGTCCTACTCACATCCAATTTCAAAGCAGGAGTGTTTACAGACTGAAGAAGTCATGAAGGAAAGCAAGAAGTCAATAAAGAAAGCTTATGTCCCTCGTCACAGCACATATGAATATGGGATTCTGGAGAGAAGCGTCGAGGAGACGTGGCTGATAGACGTGGCTGATTTTCAGGGATCACCTTCTGCAACCTGACAAGTGGTCTATCCTGACAAGCAGGAGAACAAGTGAAGGCAACAAGAAGCTTGCAGGCACGAACAAAGAGCTCCTGATTAAATTCAGACATAAAAAGGAAGTGTACAAGACATGGAAGCAGGACAAGTGACTTGGAAGGAATATAGAGAAACCATATGAGCAAGCAGGGATAGTGTCAGAAAGCCAAAACACGCCTGGCATTAAATCTGGTGAGGGACATGAAGGGCAGCAAGAAAGATATCTACATGTATACTAACAGCAACTAGAAGACAAGAAAAAACATGAGTTCACTGATGTGATGAGCTGTGAATTTTGTTACAATGGATATGGAAAATATCGAGGTACTTAAGGCCTTCTTTGCCTCGGTCTTCACTGTTAAGACTGACCTTCAGGAATCCCAGGCCTACAAGACCAGTGGAAAGTCTAGAGCAAGGAAATCATGATGGAGGATCTAGATAGACAACATTTAAATAAATTGTATGGGTGCAAGTCCATGGGACCTGCCAGGGTGCACCCACAAGTGCTGAGTAAAGTGACAGATGTGATTGTGAGGCAACTCTTGACTGTGTTTAAAAGGTTGTAGTGATGTGGAGAGGTTCCTGAGGATTGGAAGATAGCAAATATCACTTCTGTCTTCAAAAAGGGCAAAAGGGAAGACACAGGGAAGTACAGGAATGTCAACCTTATCTGAATAGGAAGGTGATGGAGCAACCAATCCTGGAAACCATTCCCAAACACATGGAGGCAAGAAGGTGATGAGGAGTAGTCAACTGGGAAGAGTGTTTAATATCTCAAGTGGTTGTGCTACCCTTCAAAGGGATCACAACAGGTTGAAGAAATGGTCCAGCTGGAATCTCATGAAGTTCAACCATAGGAAACAAAAATTCTGCATCCGGGGAAGAATAAACCCAGGCACCAGTTGCATGCTAGGGTCTGATGGGCTAGAAAGCAGCTTGTCGAAAGGATCTGGGGTCCTGGTGGATAGCAAGTTGACCATGAGCCAGCAATGTGTCTTGCAAGCAAGAAGGCGAACAGTACTAGAGCGTTGCCAGCAAGTTGGAGGAAGTGATCCTTCCCATCTACTCAGACCTGGTGAGACCTATCTGGAGTGTTGAGTTCAGTTCCGGACTCTCCAAAACAAGAGAGACATGAACATACTGGAGAAAATCCAACATAACGGGCCATGAAGATGATCAAGAGCTTGGAACATCAATCATATAAGAGAGAACCAGGACTGTTCAGCCTGGAGAACAGAAGGTTCAGGAGGATCTTATAAATGTATATAACACCTGATAGGAGGAAATTAATGTGAAGGAGCTGGACTCTATTCAGTTATGCCTATTGAAAAAAACAACTGGCAATGGGCACAAAAAAAATCACTTAAACATAAGAAAAACCTTTTTTACTATGGGAGCAGTCAAACACTAGAACAGGCTGCCACGAGACGTTGTAGTCTCCATCCATGAAGATATTCAAAACTCAACTGGATACAGTACTGAGCAATGTTCTAGCTGACCTTGCTTGGTCAGGGGCATTGGACCAAACAGTCTTCAGAGGTGCCTTCCAGCCTCAACATTTCTGTGATTTTGATTCTGTGGTAAGACAGGACAGCAAGGCGAGGTGGGGGAGTTGCTCTTTACGTGAGAGAGCAACTACAATGTATTGAGTACTGTCCAGGGGTGGGTGACGAGCGAGTTGAGAGTTTGTGGGTGAGAATTAAGGGACAGGCTGGCATGGCTGATACTGTTGTGGGTGTCTATTACAGGCCACTGGATCAGGACGAGGAAGTCGACGAGGCCTTCTGCAGGCAGCTGATGGCAGCCTCGCAATTACAGGCCCTGGTTATTGTGGGGGATTTTAACTACCCTGATATTTGCTGGAAGGCCTACTCAGCCAGCCATCCGCAGTCCAGGAGGTTTCTCCAGTGCATTGATGATAACTTCCTGATGCAAATGGTTTTTTTTAGAGGAGTGCTGCTAGACCTTATTCTCATGAATAAGGACGGTCTGGTTGAAGCAGTGAAGGTTGAGGGCAGCATTGGTTGCAGTGACCATGACGTGGTGGAGTTCGGGATCTCATTTGGCCATAATAGAATACAGAGCAGAATAG
>NW_010145437.1:76938-131418 GCF_000699245.1 Pterocles gutturalis | reverse complement strand
TTTTTTTTTTTTTTCAGATTACTTTAGAATCTTAGTTATGCAACTTCAAAATCGGAATTAACCTCTCATCCAACATCTGAATTTCTGTGAAAATTAGGTGGAAGCCTTCCTTGAAAATATCTGGAGAAGTATTTCCCTGTTCTTGTTGGCTACAGAACTAATAATTCAACCACTTAAATTAAAATGTTACTTAAAGTATTATAAGAAGTAATTGAGGGGGGTTAGGTTTTGTGTGTGTGAGAATGTCATCTTAAAGTTCAGTAGATCCTTACAGCTAAAAAATTGTAAGATACTTAATTGTACATATCATAGCATTGCAGCAAGAACCACTGAACTTTCTCTCTGTTGTGGCTGGAGCTCCCATGGCAATGATTTGGCCTCTACCTTACATTTTTCCCAAAGCAAGCCTTCTGTAAATTGCTTGTATGCCAGAGTAGCCAAAGCTCTGCCAGAGGCAAGGCCAGAGAGGTCTTGTGCACTGGACAGGTAGTTCTACAGGAGGTGGAAGCAGTGGGAGAAGTCACCTCATGGCAAGGTGTGGAGACAAACGTTAGCTCCAATGTGCAGCTGGAATTTTAAGCCTTAGCACAGGAAAAAGCAATCTGGGTGATGTGTGGCAGGGAATTCATCATTTGATCTGCCCTCCTGCTTTAATCAAAAGGATAATACAAGGTGGCACCAGGGACAGAGACAATTTAAAAAAAAATATTTCTGCTTCTGCATCTCAGGCAAGTCCCTATCAGACCCATATGTTATCAAAATTCAAATATTTGAAATGCAAACACTCCAAATACTTTCTATCTTCAAATGCTTCATTTCCACAGCTAAGGAATTATCCTACCCCAAAATTCTAGTAAGATCATTGTGCCATTGCCATAAAAGTTGAAATTAACTTAAGGAACAACGTGGTAAAACAATTTCCAGAGGAGTATGAGAAACCATCTGCTCAGGCATTCAACTCAGCAGGAGCGTGAGGAGAGAAGGGGAAAAAAAGGGTATTTGCAATGAGTATTTTCAAGCCTGAAGCAATAGATCCATATAAAGAGGTGTTACCATTAAATTCTGTCAAAAGTCTTCTTCAGAGTTCTTCAGTGAGATAATGTGCTGCTCTCCACATAATCTTATAGATTTTTCTGTGGCAGCAAATTCTCAGTAAACATGCTCCTCAGTAGCTCTTTCCTGCCTGCATTTCATCCTCACTTTGACAACCAACTGGATCACTGCTTCCACTATTCTTCATGTGGAAAAACGTATTTAATGCACAGCAAAACTCACTTTTTACCTGTCTTGAAGAGCATGTGGCAGAAAATATTGATAGACCTTGACTTTTTTTTTTTTTTTTTTCAGGGACATTTAAGGACTTCTTTGCATGCCCAACTTCTGGTGCAAAACAAAGCAGAAGCCTTCACCATATTTAGCCGATATTTGGTTCGTAAGAAGCCAAGAGAGACAAATAAGTGTTTAACACTCATCAGTGGAAAAATAGGTCAAGGAGCTGTTGAGTTTAATGGTTTTCTGGGGCTATTTGGAAAGGCAGATCCTCTCTCAATAAATAGAAGTTAAGTTCAGGCACAAAGTGGGAGACAAGAGAGAAGACTTCGGCTTCTTCCCAAGAAACAACAGCCTTGCAAGGAGACAAGAGACCAGCCAGCAGCAGGAGCATTGCACTAAGTAAGAGCCTTGGGAACTCTTTTGGTTTTGACTGTGTTGGGTTGAAAATTTGCTTGGCAAATATGAGACAAATGTGAGATTATAAATACAGTGGGGTAAAAGGCAGCTTCAGTAACTCTGCAGCCCCTTTGATTTAAGCTTGTAATAACTGGCAACATGTAAAATCTGACATAGTGTTAGATGGAACCTTTAGAAAGGTTTTCCAAATGACAGGGGCAGATAATACTTCTGCCTGCAGTTCATACTGAAAGCAAACTTCCTTTCTATGCTAAGCATGGCTATACTCTGCAAGGTTGTATATCCCCTTCCCAAACCTCTCTGATTTTTTCTAAAAGGCTCATTTTAACATGGATGGTGACAATCATGATTATCCCACCTGTGTTTATGGTGTGACCCTTTAAGATTTCTGGCAGGTTGGAAAAAATAGAGATCAAGAAAGAAAAGAGGAATGTGACAGGGGAAAGAAAGAAATCTCAGGAAACAGTGAAGGTAAGGTGAAAGAGCAGCCTCTTCTCCCTTTCAGGTCAAAGAGCCAACCTGGAGTGAAAGCTAATGAAGATCAGGGTCAGGAGAGACTTCTATACACATGCTTCTTCCCTCCCCACAAGAAAACAACGTTGGGAAAGGTTTTTAACTCCTGACCTGGCCCAGCCTGGAACAAGTTAAACAACTAAGGATGTGGGTGATAAAATGGCTGAATGACCACTCTGATAGAAGAATACAGTGCTTATTCTTTGTAACTGTCAACAAGCCTAATGCCAATTTGTCAGCTATTAATTGATTAGCCACCATGGAAAAGGCACTTACACCTGAAGGAATTTATAGCTCAAGAGGAATAAACAGGAAAAATCTGAAAAGAAAGGGACTATTTGATTACTATTGCTAGGTGAGCGCTGTTCACTGTTTTCTTTGGTTAAATTTTACTCTCCATCTACCACTGCTCTATTCTCACAGATTTGGCTATTACAGAGGGCAGAATCTGGTCTTCCATCTCCTGGATGTGCAAACTCCTCTCTTTCTTTCATGACCTCCTCTTTTCTTTTGTTCCTTCTTTGTGTGCTGGCTGGTGAGTTACCTGTGGTTACCAGCACAAATGATCAAAAACATGTCCTTGCTAAAGTCAGCCAACAAGCTGCTTTATGACTCAGAAAAGAAGCCTTCTGGTTATTTGGCTCAATTGGAGCCATATGGACGATCTACCTCCCAAGAGCAAAAGGCAATGAGTTGGAGAAAGAGACTCCTTCCCCCAACACTAAGTGGGAAGTGTTGACCTAATTGACAGATAAAGGATCTGGCAGGTGAAATGGCACAGAAACTGATACAGCCATCACTTAAAATGCCTTGTACCTCTAGGTTTAATCAAACAATAAGAAGGCCTAATCAGAAATGAATATATTAATCTATTTTATGAAAATTACAGAGATGTTGCAACTAATTACATTGTGCCAGCCTTTGTACATAGGTGTAGTTTCCTGTTGCATAGTTGCATAAAAAAAATATAAAAACCAAAACCACTTTAGGATGAACACGAGCGAGCCTTATAGAAAGTATAACATTCATGCCTTAGCTACTGCAGATGCTGCTGAAAAACTGATTTTTACAACTCCAGCCTTCTTCCTTGATGTTTGCCCACCCTCTGTATTTGACTCTGACAAAATCATTGTGGCAGATGCCTTGGTAAGTTCCCGTTGCAGCCCGTTTCCTTTCTGATCCAGCACTAAAGCAGTTTCTTTCTTTTTACAGCACTTTGAAAAACTGCTCTCACAAATTATGACATGCATACTTTATAAAGCGACTTGGTATGCTAAAATATGCACAAATCAGCCTGATTTTGCCTGAAGGCATCTGTCCAAGTGAAAATGAAACTCCAGAAGTTCATTATTTGCAGTCTTACAAGTGCGGTTCTCTACACAGATAGGGATGCAGAAATCATGGCACAAAGAGGCAGCAGGAGGCTTGAGGTTTTTTGGTTTGGTTTGGCTTTTTTAATCAAAAAACTGCATTGGGAAGCCGTAAAATCCAAATGTATTTTGGTGCAAAGATAACATCATGCCCAGAACTTGGATCCTAAGTTGGTTTAGGCAAGGATTGATCTTGAAAGAATTGCAGTCTTCAAGAAATCTTTTTGTGGGATCCTGTTAGGTGCAGAGTCCATATTTGAACCTGGGGCATCTTTAAAGGTTTAAAGAGCAGCTGGTTAATTAGAAATCAAGTGGGTTGCCTATCAGTCTGTAAAACTTTAGCAGATATTTCCCAGGTGTAACAGCCTCAAGAGGAGGCTTTTAATACAGGCAATAAGCAAGGAGAAATGTAACTTTGTGGGAAAAAAAGTTTCCCCCACACATATTCATCAGTCACAGTGTTCTTACCACAGCAGTTCTGAGGAAGTCACTCTTGACCTTAGATCAGAGACAAAATGAGGTAGGAGCCTAATGCATCTGGGTCCGACAGCATGCCATTCTCAAAGCATATATGCAGTCTAATATAATAAATAATATATGTATGTTTGTCTCATGGCACAATACAGAGGTGATCTGTTCATGCATAATGGCTTTCTTTCTATTCTGTAGGGATCTCTACCAGTCACATGCTGACTAGTCTAATGGTTTGGCTGCCAAGTCTCCAGAAAACCCAGACAATGAGCCACTAGATGAGATGGGGGAGATGACCTAATAAATAGTGGTCTACTGCCAAAAACTGTAGACTCATATGGTGTGATGTGAGACAGGGCTTACTTGGAAAGAAAGGTGATGTCTCCCTCTCTCTTCCATAGAGGCATGGGAGAGGGTCAAGGGTGCCTGCATCAGAGGAGGCTCTGTGTCTTCCTGATCTTGCTGCCTTTTGCAGAAATGCTTTAAAAGCAGTAGCCGGTGCCAGTAACAGTGACAAGCATATGCAGTTTTCCTTGAGGGGTTGAGGAAAATAATAAAAAAAAATATTAGAGCAAATAGCTGTCTACCCACATATTGTCCACACTTGAATTATTAAGGTCCATCAAAACTGACTAGTGGGCAAAAATATTTTTAAAGTAAAAAAACTTGCGTTTGCCCTTCATTTCAGTTGTTATTTCTCCAGCTCCTCTACTGGGGACTATAGAAAATGTTGAGTGACACATTGTCATCTTCCTCTCCATTACTGAGCAGAGCTACCCCTGCTGCTTGACAGAAATTGAAAGATTTGGGCACTAGTTCATTTTTCAGTGCTGACATCTACATCTATGGCAAGGCCTCTCTTTGGATTGCTCCTGGCTTTGCTGGCTCTGCTGCTGGATGAATGACTGGTACTCTAGTTCTCTCTGCATTGTAATGCTGTTCCCAGGGTAGCTGGAGCATGGGGGTTATAAGTCAGGACTTCCAGATTCTCACCTGGTTTACAAAGGCAGGTTTAGACACCCTATTCAGACAATAGAGCAAGCTATGAGACTGTTGAGAATGAACTTTGTTAACCTCCTGAGTTAACATAGGATGAACAGCTTCATTGAGCCGTCTCTCTCTGTTTTAACTTGGATGAGGTGGATCTTATCCTTAGTCTTTCTCTGATTTCACTTCCTACCTGAAAAATGCTTTGCAGTTTTCTATCAGTAGTGCTTCTAAGGTACTCTTCTCTTTAATAGCATTGCAGAGCTCAGCTACCTGTATAATTAAATCAAATTGCTCTGCCCTTATATTAATTGTCATCCACACTCAGTTTTTCTAAATTAAAGTAAGGTGCATTGATTTCACACACACAGTGTATCTGAAGCACAGCAAAATTAGCCATGGGAAGGGGCTTTGGTTGATGGACTGCACAAAATATTGTCTGCTTTAAAAGAACAGCGAACACAATAGAAGGACTCTAGAGCTGATGGAGATAGTAAAGTGCTGGACATACTTGCCTTTGGAAGCGCTGGGTTCAACATTTTTATGAACAAGAGAAATGAATATCTGTTAGGTTTGAATTACGTCACACTGTTCTTGCCTTTGGGCAGTGGGGTGGACCAAGGACCTTTTGTGCTCCCTTCTACCCTAATTTTTTTAAGACCGTGTTATTTTTTTTATTTCTAAAATAATGTAGATCATTTGGTGCTCTGTGCTCTGACTTCTTCCACCTCTTAAACTGATATAAATGTAACACCACTGAATGTACTTCAGACTTCAGTTTGAGGATAAAAATTATTTAGTAATCTAACCACATGGTAATTGTGCAAGCTCCCTGTGGGGAGGCAGAGACACCTCCAAACTCATCCCCTTGTAAGACAAGTACCTAAAATGATTGAGACACATCTCATTGATTGAGAGATGTGCCTGCCTCCCTCAGCTGAGTAGAAAGGGACAGCTAACCAGCTAGTTAAGTCTTAGACAACTCAGTTTTTCACTTACGAAGTTAGATTAGGTGGAACTACCCCTTCAGTAAAGAGAGCCTTTAGCAGTGAAGACATAAAACCAACGCTTACTTTGCCAGCTGCACGATACTATTTTTTTTTATGAGTCAGGAATTTCAGTTAGTGCTCAGCTCACCCTTTTGCTGCTTACCTCGCAAGTAACCTCCCTGCAGATTGTCTTTCCTGCTCCATTAACATTTTTTGACAGCAGATAAACTTCATAGATCATGACACATCTTACTGGATAATCAGAATATTATTCAGAACTACCGCAGCGCTGGCTGCTTGGCACTTTTCATTACTACTTCAATGTCCTTTTCTTTCGCTTGTCATAGCGGAACCAGACTCAGTGTGGCAGTGTTTTGTCAGTATGAAATGGCTTTTTAGAGTCGCAGCTAGCCTTTGGCACCGATGAGAGAAATACATCAGGGCTCAAGAGCTGATGGAGGAGCACTACAGAGATGGCCCAAGACTCATGACTCAAGACTCTCATGTCAATACTCTTGACAGTATTTGAATAAGAAATTAAAAACATTTTTTTCCTTAAGATGAAAAGCCAATGGCTGGTTCTTTCCCAGTCTTTCACGGGGCTGAATTTTATGGAAAATTACATATGCAGAGAAGAGGGAATGAGCAGCATCTGCAGTCTACAGTAAATAAACATCTGCCAATGAGGTTACAGAACACTAGATTTACTTTTTTTTCAAAGTAAATGTTTTTCAAACTTTGAAAAAAAGTAAATTTATAGAAGACAGTTCAGCTGTTAAGCCAGAAGATCCAAAAACTAAGCAGTTTAAGTCCTGAGAATCCAGCTGTTAAACTTCTTAGAGCAGAATTTGTAGGTTATATATAATTAAATGGACTTTTTTTGTGGGTGGGGAAATACCTTAGAACTGCTATAATCAATGGATATTTATACCTCAGATAAATCAGTGTAATGACGATTTTCCTTTCAGTTTAGCTCTTGATATGGTATCTTGCCACCATGGTTCTCTGTTTGGGAAAATATGTGTGAATCGTCCAACCTCTGAGGCTTTTCAAGAGGAACGATTATCATTCCCAAACACCTGTATGCCTTCCATTGTAAACCTCTGTCAGTGACACTTCAACAGACAGACATCTTTATGCATTATCAAAATCCTTTTCCTATTTTTAAGGTAGTTTAGAGTCCTGAGTCAAGAATAAGTCACTATGGTCTGTTTGGTTTCAGGTTTTATGCTTTTTTTTTCTCTCTCTGTTATAAATTATTGGTCCTTCAGTTTTCAGTCCAGTAACACTCACATTCTGCTACCTTAGAAACTTGTAAAGATGTTTTTATACTGGTGGTTATGCCTGCTATAAACATTTTAAAAATCCCACAACTGACTCAATTTTTACATACATATACGTATAGATAGGTATATACATCTTTATATGCACGTATATATTTTTTTTTGCAAGCAAGGTAAATTCACAATCCTTTAATTTGATAGGGACAATGCTAAGTAGAGGATGAAATTGTCTATCTCCAGAGAAAGTTATATATGTGTTCACTACCTGCCACAGTGCAAAAAAGGAACACAAGGCCAGCAGGGATTCATTTCCTTTGTACACACAATAGTTTAGCATTTAATTTCACACATAATTTAGTATTTCCCTAGAAGGAGAAATGAGCCCCCCTACACAAGTGTGAAAAATGAATGTACAGATTCACTTAGCATATCCTAAATCATAACACACAATCTCAATAGAGGAATGGAAACCTGTCCAGGAAAAAAAAAAAAAAAAAAACCAAAAAAACCCAAACAAACAACAAAAAAAAACCAACAGAAAACAACTGATTTTAAACAACTGTATTCTGGCTATTTTGAATACAATAATGATCCAGGCTAAGATATCAAGAATCATGGATTAAAGCCAGTCAGAGCAGACCATTTTTAAGGCACTTCTGGGAATTTTACAGTTTCTGCCACTGGCAATCAACAGATTTGGGTGCTTAGCTGCTTCTCAGCTGTTCTAAAGACTCTCCTGAAGTATACACTTTGTCTGACAGCGAGTTGGGCTATTTCCTTTTTTTACTGATACTGACTGTCAAGTCCCAGCAAAACCAGGTGTCATCACGAGCACGAGCAAGATAAAATCTCCCATGGGTCAAAGAATTTTCACAGCCCTGGCTGGTGCTTCCTTTTACCATGTAACTCCCGAGATTTGGATGACTGCTTCCTTTTGTTATCTGGTTATAGTACTGACACCTCCGAGGCATTAATACAGTTATCTACTGTGCCTAATGCATTGTGTGTTCATTTCTGCTATCACTGGCCTTCCTAATTAGAGAAGCAGATGTTGCAAAGGAAGGTTTGGGAACAGTAGCAAATGGCACATATTTTGGTGGCATATGGCAAGAAGAAGCAGTAAAGCTCCATGCAAGAAGATGCAATATATGACAGCTCACAGAGCGTGTGATGTAGTCAAAAATCTCCCTGAACATTAGGAGAAGAGGTCATTTCTGTTTTCCTGGTTAGACTCTAAAGCAGTGGTACTGTGTCTCCTCTGGACCAGCAGTGACGTGCTGTGGCAGGATACTGTACTTTAGAGAAGGACATTTCACTAGAAATTTGGATGAGGCTTAGAGAGGGCTTTATTTAGCAGGAACTGTAAGCACTGATGTGTGTTTCTGAACCGTGAAGCTGTCAAGCTGGAATGTCTATTTTGCTTAGGGGCTTTGTGCAAACTCCATCATTTGAACAGAAGAAGCCATTTAGTCTCCTCAGCTGTTTGAGATCCTGGTCTGGGATAAACATCTGTTGCTCCATTCTCCTCTCTTTATGCTGATGTTATTTCAGGGACAAAGAGGTTGCTGCCAGCTCTAGTGGCAGTAAGTCAGCTTTAGATGAGGTGTTGTCGGAGATGCAGGCTCACCGAGGAGCTGCAGAGCAACAGGGCATGATTTCTGGCTGCCTCCAGACCAAAGCAACTTGGCTTAGACATGTGGCTTGATTGGGACCGTGAGAGTCCACTCCAAGGGTGAGGTTTTTAAGATCAGAGCCTGTTAAATCATGCTTCACATAACTCTCAGCTTCATCCCGGAAAACACAGCCTAAAAATAGGTGAGTTTGTTTTTTTCATACGCTACAAGCTGGTTTTGTCAGCTGGCTGCACTGAACTCCAAGGCACTTTGGTTTTCCCAAAGTTTAATTTGCAGACCTTTCTCCTGATGTCTACACGCATTCCTGGGAAAAGGCAATGCCCCATCTCTCACTAGTAATGCTCCGCCATGTTCAATGATAGGCCTACTCACCAGGTGCAAAGAGTGTTCAGCTCACAACTCAAGGGCAAAAAAGCAGATCTGCTCTTCCCCTTCCTTCCTCTGTGCTCCCTGCCAATGTCTCATTCAAGCAGCTCAGCAAAGAAAGTAACATCAACGACTTCAAGGATGTTACAGATCTCTGGTGCAAACCTCATATCCCAGCTCTAACAGTTTCATACACGTATGTCTAGATTTATCCTAAAAATAATGTTTCAGAGATGGGTGATATTAGTAAAAGAACTTCAGTAAAATTTAATAAAATCCTATTCCATGATGATTTTCATGTAACATTTGAAAACAGGTTTTTATTGCAAATAACAGGAGAGCGTCTCTTTTAAAAGAAGCTGTTAGCCACAATCACTGTCCTTGCAAACAAAGAAATTATCAAGCAAGCTATTGACTGCAACCTATCAAAGACTTATAAAAGCTTTCCAATACAGAACATGACTTATTTGATAAACAAACAAGCCACAGCCGTGTAAAATTTTCAGTAGCCATTAACAGGAATGACAAAACCCATCATTTCAGCTCTCTTCTTCCGTTTTGATACTGTTACAAGATTTTCTTTGAATAATTACATGTGGATGATTACATGAAAGGATAATTAGACAAATGAATTTATGTTCTTGAAAATATTTTGGTCATCCTAACCCAGGATTAGACAACTTTGAGGAAAAAATGACATTTTGGCTTCTTGCTCTAGTTTGGGATAACAGAATTTGGAGGCTGGAATTCCTTGCAGAGTGAATACGTGACTTCCTAATCAGTTCTGCTTCTTCAAAGGCAGAATAAGTAGTAACTGGCTTAATCTACAGTGCAGAAAATGAGGTCAGATATTAGGAAACTCTTCCTCTTGATACTGAGGGTTGATAAGCAGAGAAGTGGTGGAGTATCTGGTGACAGGAGTTTCTAAAATGGGTTTTAAGAAACATGTTAGTGAATCCAGATACAGTTAATCCTGTCCTAGATTCAAGGGGACAGCCTATGTGACCCCTTGAAGTCCTTGCTTTTCTTCATTTTTGTGACTAACTGTTGTCACTGCCACAACTGTTGCATGACAAAATCAGGTTAGAAGGTTTCAGAGATTCAGGGAAACATGCTCTAATGACGTCTTTGGGCAGATTTGTCTACTATACTAATCATATCCATTGTTGTTGTTTGGTTTTTTTTCCCTTGACATCAGTTAAA
Organism: Pterocles gutturalis; assembly: GCF_000699245.1. Classification (NCBI taxonomy): domain Eukaryota; kingdom Metazoa; phylum Chordata; class Aves; order Pterocliformes; family Pteroclidae; genus Pterocles; species Pterocles gutturalis. Next base: position 120,913 of record NW_010145437.1, on the reverse strand, counting down.
GAGCAAGGAAAACAACCAGATTTACAGGGCTGCTTTCCTCATTGGACCTCAGTGTTCCAAGCTCTTTTACATTCAGGACATTGATATTGTAAAAATTGATGATGAATTATGCTCCTTGAGGCTGTGGTTAATTAAATTGGCTCCCCTTTTGTCTTCAGCATGGGCAGCTGGGGAGTTCAACTGCTTCAATTGCTGAGTCCTACTTTGAGCAAATTCCTAGCGGACAGGCGGTCCTGCTGTCAGACAGTCATGCACGTCAGATCACAAAGTTCCTTTTTCTTTCAAACTGTGCCATCATCCTTCAGAAGAAGCAGTTCTGGGAGGAGAACTTGTTAAAAGCATTGGTTAAAAGTGCCGTCTGTCTGTAGAAATCAACCTGTTTCACTGCCAGAGACCTTAACTGTGGAAGGCTGTTACCTTTAGGAGCCCTAAGTGGGCTTTGGACATGGTTGGTTGTCCTCTTTGGGAAATGGAGAATTCCAACCTAGTGGATGTGGAAAGAGTTAGGGGTCATATGACTAGTTTTGTACCCTTGCTGTGTTACCAACAACCCAATTCAACTTGGGGAAGACACTTCACCCCTTCACATGCCGAAATGAGGACTTGGCATCCTCAGCCAGTTAGTTTCAGAACTATGGATAAAAAATGCACTGTTAACTCCTTGGAAATATTTTCCATTGCAAGACACTAACAGGTTTTTTTTTGGAGCACTAATTCATTTTCCCCATAAATACATGCTGCAACTCTTCTAAGAGGTAGACTTGGGAGCACATGTACTTTATCACAAAGACACTCTTTTAAGTGTTTCTTCCACTTAAGACATACATTCTTAACCTTTCAAGAAAAACAGTTTTCTAGTTCCCATAGTGATTTCTTCTGCACATCCATCAAATTACATCAAAATTAGCTCTTCCTTAGTTCTTAATAAGTAGCTTATAACGATTGCTCTACCTTTGAGGACCCACTACCTTTGAAGATAACTAGTTTTAGTAAACTCTGAAGTCCAGTGAAGCCTAAGCAGTGTGGGTGTTATTTTTAGATTGTAGAAATTTATGTGTCAGATCTTTGAGCCTTTACTCTCAAATTCTTGGCTCCTTTCAGTTCAATTTCTGATATTTAGATTTCCTAGGTATTTTCCTCCTTTGTCTCCTTATGCTGCATTGCATAAGTGTGTCTTTTCAAGATCACTTCATGTATCTGCTCTATTCTGTTACATTTTGTGGTTTTGTGTGTGTGTGAAGGCAAGAGAGGTTATTCAAAACATCTAAATTGCTTCTTATCTTATCAAGCAGATCACAACCTTTCATGAGGGCATTTTTCTTTAATTTTTGTGGTTCAGAGAAAGCAATGGCTGCCACCTGAAAGACCTTGCAAGTAGCTTGCTGTCTTCCTAACGATGGACAAAACAACTCAAAAAAATCTGAACTTTTTTAAAAAATATGGTTGTATTGGTGACACCGCCTCTCTCATAACATATTTAAGAGGGGAAAAAGAACCCTGCTGGGAACCTGCAGTGGAGAGAGGAGTGGGATATGAGAGAAAAAACACTGTGGACACCAAGGTCAGGAAGAAAGGAGGGGAAGGAGGTGTGCCAGAGCAGAGATTCCCCTGCAGCCCATGGAGGTTAACAGTGGAGCAGATCTCCAACTGCAGCCCATGGAGGACCCCAGGCTAGAGGAGGTGGCTGTGCCTGAAGGAGGCTGTGACTCCATGGACAGGATCCACGCTGGAGCAGTTAGTGGAGAACTGCGGCCGGTGGGAGGGACTCACATCAGAAAAGTTTGTGGAGGACTGTCTCCCATGGAAGGGACCCCACACTAGAGCAGGGGAAGGCTGTGAGGAGCCCTCCCTTGGAGGAGGAAGGAGCAGCAGAAACAATATACAAATTGGGACATGATAATGGCCATACTGGGTCAGCTCTATCTCCCTCAACATTCTGTCTTCAACCATTGCTGAAAGCACATACCTGAGGTAGAGTATAAGAACAAAATGATCATATAGTGGTATTTCCTTGGCAAACTCTCCTTGCCAAGGGACTTCTGAGACAGGTCCAATGTTTCTGCATTTTATAGCCTTGATGGATTCCACTAGCATGTATTTGTCCATTTACCCTTCAACCAACATAAACATCCAGCCCAACCACACCGCATTTTGTCAAGGTTGTGAGATACCTGACTCAGCACAGACTGCCTACACATCCCTTTCACCCTTGCAGAAGAAGGTGTCAGGGCCTTTTCAGGAAGGATACCAAGTGGCTTGCCTGCCATTAACTCCCAGCACCTTTAAGATTATTTCTGCATGGCTCTATGTATGCAATAGATCTAAACGCAAAATGGAAAGCTTTAAAAAAATTTTTGCAAAATCTGCTTCAAGTTTCTTAGCACATTCCTTGGATGTCATCACTAACTTCTTCATTTCGGCAGTTTCCAAATATATTTTTTTCAAATTTCAAATAAGAGAAAATGAGACAACTTTCCTCATGCACCCTACTGATCCTTAATGCTCCCCCACAGACTAACATTATACTCATATGTCTTAAAAACCTTCTTATTGACTGGACACAGAAAAAAACTGTTGATTGCCCCATAGCATAAATTTTTCACTGAGAAAGAAACACATTTAGGCACTTCAAAACTCATTAAATAATTAATGTGTTTCAGCTGGAGTAAAAATCAGAACTAATTACCAATATCTGCTTAGTGAACCTTGTAGGGTTGGGCAGGGAATCAAGGTCAACATTTATATTTGTCTATTTTACAGAAGCTTAGTGCCCACCTTCAAATAAAAAGCTAAGATGCAGTTGGGAATAGTCTGAAAGCTTAACCCTATGTCCAGCCAGTGACAGCTCCTACAATTTAAGGACTCTCCTGCATCCAGCACCAGGAGTCTGTGTTTTATAGTAGCCTTGTACCCTTAACAGCACTTTTGTTTTTTCATCTCTGGAAAATAAAAGCCAGATCTAATATCTGCTGAAGTCCCCAAAACAGCTTAATTGAGCTCATCCTGACACAGCAACAACTGAAACTGGCCATTATAACCTGGCATATGTCTACCTCTGCAGAACAAGAGCTTTTGGAAGTAAAATCTAGGAGGAATTAGGGAGTGTGGAGAAAAAACCTGCAGGAAGGGCAGAGAGATCCTCTCAGGTGATTATCAACAGGCAATGTTTCTCGTTGCTCATTTAGAGCAAGGATGTATTGCATCTTTGGTGCCAGTCTCATATTTCTTGCTAATTTCAGAGTTTTTATCCGTAAGGTCCAGGGAAGATCAGCAGGGAATTCTCACTGAAAGAGCCACAGCAGAATGGGAAATGCTTATATCCAGATAAAGACCAATTTAATTATGGAAATGTTTTTGTCCTGTTGGGGTGCATAAAACCTCTAGCTATGGACAGAGTTCCTGTTCTGCTAGTGTAAAGTTGTGGAGTAAAAAGATGACTATTTTGAAACAGGCTGGTCAAAGGGTACCTGACTGCCTTTGTGGAAGTCATTAAAGTCATAGTTTTGTTTTAGTGATGGTGGAAACCATTTGTTGTCTCTTCTGAGCTATATTGGGACAGGTAAAATCACCTCATTTGCAAAGCAAGCAACTAGAGGAATATTTACAATTCTGTGAGAAAAGGAACTTTTACAGCAGCCAACCTTACCACAATCAATAAAAGCCAAGTCTCCTATGTCCCAATGTCATAACTGACCTGCTGCACCAGAGCTCCTTGGCCTTGGATTCCCTGTTTGCAAAAAAAGGGTTGAGGACACTTACCCAGTGGTCTATAAGAGCAGGAATATTTGAAATCACGGGGGCCCAGCTTTCCTCTATCTCCTCACCCTGTATAGACATCAGCGTAAAGCCCAGGGAGAAAAACATTTCAGATATCAGTTCCAGTGGGGGGTTCAGTATGAACTAACTGATGGTTCGATCCCTTATGTAAATAAAAAGTGTGTTATGAGACAGGTCAGATAGATGGGCAGTGTCTAGACAGGATGCTACAGACATGCTGACTGTATCCAAGCGATTGCCAGTCAAGAGACCAAAAGCTAAAAACACCATCAGGAAAAAAGCTGTCACGATTCTGTTTCTTCCCCAGAGTAAGTTTCCATTTTCTTTTACTGATCCAGACAAATGAGAGAGCTGCAGTGACAAGAGCTGACTAGAATCATGGTACAAGATTTGAGACTCCTCCAGAGTCTCTCTACACACCACCACAGATGGGATAAATGGCCTCGGTACGGGGAGGAGACAGAAGACCCTTTTCTCAGGAACCGTAGCCATCATCACGGTTCCTTTTCAAATAAAGCTGGGCTGCAGCAGAATTGATAGTGTCTCTGAGACCTCAGGGAATCAATAAAGGCAGCAGGAAAGGGAAAAGGCAAACTGCTGTTGCTTCGTAAATGAGAATTGATTTTATCCATTGTCCAGTCCCATGGCAAAGGAACAAGCTTACCACTTCAAACCAAGAATAGAAGGGAGACTAATTCTCTGTCTCAGGAAAGGACAGAAGCTCAGTAAAAGGTCACTGAGACAATCAACACTGTCATAAAGAGATTTTTTTTTTTTTTTCACTTGATTTCCTGACAAAGAAAGTGGACTTGAGCTACTCATCAGTATGGCATTCCTCCATCGTTGCTGCCTGGGACAGCAAGGAAACCAGGGGTCACTACAATCTTTTCTAACCAGCTCCCTGTGGCAGAAGAACATGTAGAGACTGCTCTGGATTTTGGTAGACGTGCTGGGTTTTTTTGAGGAATTCTCCCAGAAAACGTGTTCCATCAGTATCTGGGAGTGACTGGGAGAAAAATATTTTGGGTGGGAGATAAATTTGTCACCAAGCTGTCACAGTCAACATCCATTTTTGTTGATATCATTCTGTCTAGCTTGGTATCTTCTTGTGATAGGAGTGTGTGTCTCATACTTGTTTGCAAAAAGCTTTTCTGTCCTATAATTAGAGGCAATCACAGTCTAGCTTTGTGAATGGAGATGTGCCAGCCAAGACACAGCTTTCATGGCAAAAGAGAAGATAATTAAAATAAACTATAGACCCTCCAGATTAGCTCTACAATGTAATTGTTCTTCCCTTATCATGAGAAATCCTACAGACCCAGCAGTTTTGGTCACAGTCTTTCTTTGCATTTGCTCAACAAACTACCCCAATGTCACATGGTTGGCAGATTTGATTACACAGTGATGATAATTGATATACTCAGCAAAACCAGTTCATAAACTGCCAGATAATTAACCAATTCATTAAAAATCAGCTTGTTTGCCACCAGAGATAAAGATGCTGGGCTCTGTTGACTAAATTAAACACAACTAGTAATTTGATTAGACAACCAATTACATAGAATTAAAACCAAATAAATTAAAAAGAAGCTGCTTCAAATGATATATACATTTTTAGAGCCAGAAGGAAGAATTTTCATCAATTAAGCCTAATTGAAAGACAAATGATACTGCTTTGAAATATGTGACCACAACAAGATATTGCAACTCATGGAAAAGATTTAAAGGCTTGATGGGCATGTTACCACCACACAGTCCCTGACTGAACATTTCTTTGTTAGCAACAAAAAGTAGGTCAATTAATTCCAAATATTTTTAGTCGACGATGTAACCATCATGGAATATGAGCACTGAGATGCCACTTCTGATAAACAGAGCTGGGGCTGGGGGATGAACCACACACGAGGTTAAGGTGCCCTGTGTTGCTGCTCATGGGGTTGGTGTTGGTGCCAGTATACGTGAAGAATCAGCTCATGGTGCACCTTTGCAGACTTCTTGCAAAACTGCTTATGGTGGTAGGATCTTGCCCAATGCTCATTAAATTTCTTTATGTTTAAGCACAAACATGTGTTTAATTAACTATGTGTTTAATACCCTCAAAGGGTACAATAAAAATTCCCTAACATGCAGAACAGAAAACTAAAACTTTGGGATCAATTAAAATATATTTGTTGGAGCCCTTAGTAGGCACAGGAACTTGCAAGGTAATCATCTGCATCACTTAACACACATCTAATTACTGAAAACTCTTACACAAAAGACACACTACTTTCTTTTCATACCTCAGAAAAATTCTTGACCCAAACCTATGCCAGCACAGTGAACAGTATTTTTCTTCTGGAGTTGTTCCAGCCTATCATATAAATAGGAAAACACATTTGTTACTCAATGGGAGGAGAAGAGGTTGTGGTCTGTAGCAAAGGGTGCCATGGCTGAATGGTTTTAATTTGTTCACCTAAAAACTCCTTAGTTTTGAACATGCTTTTAATTGGGGATATATATCTAGTTAGTGGGGTTGAGCTTTGATACCTGAACTGTATAACAGTTTGACCTGTTCTTCCTTTTGCAATTGGCATATTCTGAACTAAAGAGCAGTGTTTGAATGGGGATTGCTCATTCATTAGGTAAATTCCATATTTCCTCTACTCGGTTGGACCTGATGATCTTAAAGGTCTTTTCCAACCTAAACGTTTCTATGATTCTACTAGAACAGACTACTTGGACCACCAGGAGCAGATCAAGCAACTGTGTTCTACCAGCTCTATTTTACAATGTGCAGAAGCATATTAACAGCGTTATCAGAGACTGACCTGCTATACCTGAAAACACTTCTAGTGTGCTAGTCCCACATTTACCTTTGTGTAGTTCTGTCTTCCTCAGACATCAGACGTGCCTCTCTCTAGGAAGCAGCACAGCTCTGAGCTGCAAGAGCAAACCTGTGTCCTTCACATCGTTGGCGTGGCCCCAGGGTTTGTTCTGTGTTGGTACTGCCAAGCTGTTTCACAAAGGAAAACAAAAGATTGTTGTCACATTTATTCTCCATTTCCACATTACTGTGCTGGCTGTGAGAATGCAATGAAGCTCTGGTTTGTTGAGAAACCATTTGTAGGTGTAATAAGTATTTGGAGGATGTAATCAGGAGTATAGTCAAAGCTTTCCTGCTAATGGATTAATTTGGAGATGAGAATTAAGGCTGCATCATTGCCAATCAGCATGCTGGGACGGTTCAGCTGGGCCAGTAAAGGTAGGGGAGCTCTGGACACAGATGGGATGTTTCATGGGTCTTGTGTCTGATGGTGGCAGGTGAGCCTGAAGGAGAGCCGAGCCAGGATCCCAGCTGCAAGGAAATGTATTTCCTTCTTAATTCTTAGGTTCAGCTCCTTCACTCTCTCGGTAGCAGAAAATGTGAGGAGCTCTGGAACAGGGGCCAGGTACTGAGAACACGTCCATGAAGCCTGCTCAGGGCTCAGGTGGTGAAGCTCAATTGTGTGACATCCTCCGTGCCAGGCAGGCAGTGAGCCAGCATGCAGCATGGATTAAATCCTTTAGCTATCTCCAGCTCTTTTGCATATTGGGACCAGAGGGGCAGATATCACCTACTGCACAGGTAGGTAGAGCCTGATGTGAGCCCTGCACTGACAGTCCAGGAGCTGCTCTGCCTCTCTGACCAACGTGCATGGCTTTATTAGCCAGTGGCAGGCACTGGGAGTCTCTGAAAAAGGCTCTTGTTGCAATTTCACATACATGAGTGGCCAATGTATATTGGAAATTTAGATTTACTTTTATAGGAACTATCAAAAGCTGCGAGGAGCTTGCATGGAGATAATTTGCACATGGGTTGCATTAATTTGCCTGTAAAAATGTGTTTGCTGCACAATCCAAAATTAATGGATGGTTGAAAAGTATTAACAATTAAAGAATGTTAATACCAAGTGTTTCAAGGTCGTGACTGCTGCTAGAATTCACTAGTGTTAAGGTCTTTTAATAGACAGTACAGAAGACCAGGCAAAATGGAGTTATGTAAAAGGGGCCAAAAACATTTCTTCAGAAAAGAAGAAAAATGTATATAAGGTAAATTAATGTATGTTACTTCTGAGAGAAATGAAACTTGGCTTTTTGAAGCTGTCAAAAAAATGCAGTGATATCAAGTATAGGCTGAGGGCAGAAACTTTCCTCCAACTTACTTCTCTTCATAGTCCACAAAATTGTGAATAGAATTCTTAGAATATATTCCAATACACTCCAAACCAGAATATTTAGTGATTAAACTCTGAGGCTAATTGGGTTATTTAATCATCAGCGTAGAACATGTAATTCTAGTTCCACCTCACAGGGTTGAGTAGCAATTTTTAGAGAAAATAAATGAAAGAAACATCAGTTGTCTTGCTAGAGTTCTGTAAATTTATGCTACTGAAAGAAGAGCACATTTGGGATTTACTGCTGTACCATTTTTTGTTTCATTACAGAAGGGAAAAAATGTCTTTGCAGCACAAAATGCTTTCAGGAAAAACATACCTAGTTCCTTGCTTTTTTTCCTCTGGATAAAATTTGTTGTTGTTATTTCTATTATGGACATGCCTAAAGGCCCCAGTAGAGATGGTGTTGCCATTATAAAAAATTTTGGCTCAAACAGGGAGTGAGAGACATTCTCTGCCCTGGAAAGCTGATTGTAAGTGGCTAATGCAGGCAGAGATAGGGAAAATAAGAACAATTAAGATCCTGTTTTACAGATAGATTAACTGTAGCACTGAGTTTCTTGCATCAGCTAATACACATCGAGCTGGAATTTGAATCTAGGTTTCCTGAATCCAAACCTGATAACTTTGGGAAACTAGTGTCCCACCCAGCTCCGTAAACGTCAACTGACTTCAGACCATCCTTGGTTTTCTGTGAATTGATTTCAAACACTAGACATCCAAACGTCATAGTAACCTAGAGTTAAGAAGAAGTGAATTTTAGACCCTAAGAGTGACTACTCAGTCTCCCCCACATTGCAGGGCTGCGCAGCCATACCCAAATTAGCTCCAGACCCAGGACAATACGATCATAGCAGCATCAGGCTGTTCCAGGGCACTGAGCCACACAGATGCAGCTACACCGCCGGGACCCAGGAACGCAGTGAATGAGACAAAATGGTTTGGCATGAGAAATGCCTTTGGTGGCAGCTGTGATCAGCTTGGTCTCACCTCTGCTGTAATCAGGAGACTCACTGCACCCCAGGCTTTCCACACCTATTGGTTTCTCTTCTCACCTTGTACATTGTAAAAATAACGGTGTCTGACTGCACCTTGTTTCTCTTTTCATTTCCTTTCAAAGAAAAGGTGTGGAAAGTTAATGGCACCACTGCCATGAAGACACTAGCATCGTGATAACGGCAATAGGCTCAACCTATCAGCAGGTCTGGACATGGGGCTGTGAGATACAACGGTAACATCTTTCTAGGTCATAACTAGGAGCTTGTGGCCTGAGCTCAGACACCATTGGACAGAGCCAGAACAAAATTACATCCCCTGCCTTTAAGCAGTCAAAATACTAGAGATGGGAAGCAAAGGCAAGAAGAGGGAGAGGGAGCCAAGAGACCCTGCTGAGGAGCAGTGATTGTGAGCATCTCATCACGCAAGCTGTGACCCTCTCCTCTCCCCCCAGCCCCTGCCCATACACACCTAGTTGTAGCCATGCTGAAGGGGAAGCATGCTGCCACAGCTCCCTCCTTTAATAAATAAACACATCTATGCAATGTCACAACAAATTAGGAACTACTTATTCCTGTTCATTGAGCCAGATGGAATCAATAATCAGCAGGGAGTCGGCACTGGATTCGTTAAGGCAGCTCTCAAGGGCTGGGTAATGGGAGTGAGAAGTGACCCACTGGCTGGGTTTCCCTCTAGACAGGAAACTGGGCTAAAACAATTCTCAGCTCAAGTGAAAATAATGGATAATACTCACTTTACATTGTACCCTTTTACCATCTAAAGCAGCTGAGCTTTCTTCTAAATAATACATGAAAGGCTGCTCCATGCCCAATACCTTATAATTGTACTGTGCAGTCTCGTGGAAAGAAACTGAAATAAAAAGAGGGAAACAGTCCTCAGCTACTTAGTCTTTCATGCTTATTTTTGCCTCTCTGAAGCACATCAATCCGTGTAAATAGATTGGCTTTTGATTGAAACCTGCGTGTTCCATCAGGCCATCTCCACATTAGAAATTCAGAGCTCTGCAAAGCAGGTGTATTTTTCTTTCTTTTGATTAGCAAGCGTATAACACTAGAGCTTAATATTTATTAGAAATGGCCAATCCATCTTCTGAGTCTGCAGTCCTATGGATATATCATATATTAACAGGGCTGGTAATAAAAGTCAAATACAGTACCAGACGTGAAATATGACAGTGCTGTGAAATGATAAAGAATAGATAGAACTCCTCACTTCATTACTATTATTGCAAACTTTTTTTACTGGGAAAGCCACAAACAAGTTGAAGAATCTGTTGTGCTGGGCATGGTTTAGGTCCTTAACTGGGGAATAAATCTCATCCCAAATATTATTCAGTCCATGGCCTTGTAAGCATGCACTTGCTGACCTTATTCCTCGAGCAGCTCCACTGACAGCAGTGCTGTCACAGTGATAAAGTTGTGTGTGGATGCGCTGCAGGACTGGAACGCTAAAAGATGAAACAGGAAAAGGGCGCTTAGCCTGCAGTGATCTGTGTTCCCAGTTATATTTTGTAGCTGGGAAACCAAGGCAGAGATCACTTTGGGCTCTCATGGTCAGAGGTCATCATTAGCCCTGTCAGTAATTGGCAGATGTTTTTTTGGCATTTTTTAGCAGAGAGACTAAGAATCCAAATGGGCTCAGTAGGTGGAATTCGCCCTTGGTTATCACGTAAATTTAAAAATTATTATAAAATTAATTATGTTCTCTATTACTATGTCATTAAGTTTTTGTAATAAAAGGAGATGAAGAAGGTTGCTCAGCAGAAACATGAGTACTTTGCTGGAAAGGTAATAATCCATCTGTCCTTGAAACGTTGTTTTCAATAACTACCATCACTTGATATTGCTGTTCCTACACACAGATTTTGGGATAATAAAAAAAAGAATCTAAATACATTAATTGTAGCTATGAAGTGTTACTCACTCTCCAAATTGTCCAAGCCATTTTTCTGCAGTTTAACCATAAAAAAAAAAAAAAAAAAAAAAAAAAAAAGTAAAATTTAAACTACATTAAAGGAATCCAGGAAATTACAAGTTTTGGCTTAAGCATGCAAATGACAACTTTGCAGATGTTAAAAATTAACCAGGGAAGGCAATGCAGACAAACGGATGGAGCACATGAAGGGGTGGAGAAACCTGAGCTCTGGTCCCAGCTCCTTGCCACTGATTCATTCAATCTTCATACAGCACCTGAGTGAACAGCTCTTGACTCCAGGAACTATTTCGTGAAGCTTCCACATCACTGTGGTTTGAACCACACAGAAACAAACATCAGTGCTGATGAAAGAAAACCCAGAACCATGCTCCGGTGCTTGTATCTTTTTTTTTTTTTTTCTTACATAGTGACATTTGATAACTAGGTGCTGGCCTCTCACATCGCTCTTTGCCCATTAATTGCAGCCATCATGTTAAAAAGAAAAAAAAATTCCCAAAAGGATGAATACTGATCCTTTGAGACAGCTTTCAGAGCCACACCTCCTGAGTAAACTACTCAGTAAACGGGATTAGCAAATGGGTCACCTATAGCTCTTCTTCACAACCCAAAGGCATTCTTTGCCAATAAAAGCAGTGTTAACAGCTCCTAGGCTCTTTTCTAGCATCTCTCTTTAGAGCAGGATTACATGAACTGCTGAATTCAACTCTAAATACGGAACGGTATCAACTGATAAACTGCTCCAAAGTCTCTCCCACAACACAATCATCTGAGCTGAGCCACGGAGGACAAGCAAGTGAGAATATTAACTGACTGACTCTATCATCTGTCCACAGCCAATTCTTCAGGAGGGAGCACATCATCCGAGCTGCCGAGTCGGGTGCTCATTATTGGGTCAGAACATGTATTTTATTAGAGAGAAGGATAAATTGATGGCTCTGGTTGTTTTTCCCTCTGTGGGAAAAATTCATGTGAATCGAGTGACTTGGCATATATATAATGAAAATCCACACCCTCTTTTTCTTTGCTTTCTCTTTTCTGCAAATTCTTTCAGTCTCTCGCTATCTAATCCCCAGAGGCCAACAGATTTGAATTTTGCAATACTCATTATCAAATAGCTGCTGTCTTCAAAAGGAACGTCTAAGTGTGTTGACATCCCAGCGACAAAGCACTGTCACCCCCTGGCAAGATAAATGAAGTCATTCCTTTGTCAACTTGTACTTGTGTCTTGCGATTAGACCGACTGAAATTATATCCATTAAAAAACATGCAGGAGGGGTGAAAATGGCACCAGGCATACAGATAGGATGGCAACTGAGCACAGGATTGTTCATTCCAGCTGAAGATTAGTCTGAATTTGGCTAAAAGATTCATGGCTCCTGCAGCATTCTGGTGTGTCCAACTCTGTGGCAGCTACAGATAACTTCAGAAGTGGGAGGTTTTGTATTTAACAAAAAGTGAAAATTAATAACCTGGTCAGAGCAGTGTTATCTAATTAGAGTTATCTAATTTCATATGCAAATTTGGTTTATCCTAAACTGCCCCTGGTTTGCACACACCCACTTCATCGAAATCTAAATGCCTGTCCCTGCACTGTGGAATTACTGGGGGTGCAAGAAAGATATTATTACCTGCTACAGAGAAAATGAACTGATCTTCTAAGTGGTGGAGAGGGTACCCGAGCTGTGAGCAGCTTTCATACACCTTCTGTGATGACCTGCTGGGAAAACAACCCCTCTGGGCTGGGGTACCCAACACCAGCATCCTTCATGCTTCTGCCTTAGCAAGAGAAGGCTGGTGGAGAGGGACAGTGGGGTGGCTGGCTATTTCAGGCTGCCCTTTTTATTTCACCCACAATAACTTTTCTCTCTTGCCCCAATTTTTCACTGGGGTCTTCATGGTGCAACGTCTTACGTGCAGAAGTACATAAGGTAGCAAGAGTTATGTATTAGGTGTCAGTAAATGTGCTAAAAATGGTTTTGAATGGAACATTTCTTTTATAAATGTAATTTCGGATGAAGGTATATGGCAAACTGCTACGCAGCACATCCAGGAGTACTGCCTTGCTGTCATAAGACATTATTCTGCCTCGAAATTTGATTTGTGTAAGGAGGGAACCGGGAGAGAGTCCCTCATAAATTACATTTTTGACTCGTTTTGCTATTGAATTCTGGCATGCCAAGGCTGCATCACTAAAGAATGTTTAGTTGCGTAACCTTTTAAGGGTTATACAACCATTATGTCTTTTTGCACAATCTTCAGAAAATAAGGAGACTATTTCTTCCACCAGAGTTTATTTAATTTCAGTACGTGGCTTTTAAGAAAAATGTTAACAGTGCAATCCCAGTCTCCTTCTTTCCATTTCACGTTAAGTTATGTCGTTTTAAGAACAGTTATGCTTAGCATTTCAATTTGGCTCTGAAGCCAGCAGGCCCGCAAAGAGCCACAGGCTGTGGCGAATACAGGTGTCTGTGTGTTTGTGTATGTGCTCCTCGTCCGACACAATAAGATTGCACACTTCTTCCCTCACTGTTCTGCCAGAATTACCTAAAAATGTGTTTGGTTGCTCCGGTTTGAGCACGCTGAGCCCTGCTTTTGTGCACCCAAAATAATCCACATTCCCAGGACAAAACCACCTGGAAAAGGAGCCTAGCACTGCCAAAGAAATCAGGTTTTTAGTTTCTTGGGGCCTTTTGAAACTATGACCTGGGTCATCTACAGCAATCAAGCTTGGTCATTGTCATCTCAGCAGGTTTGCAACAGGACTTTTCATGCGTACCCCACACGCAGTATTCACCTCTGGCTTGGACATGGTTTTTTAACTTTTTTCCGTGTTGTCTGCAAACCTGTTATGTTCCGTGAGAGAAGAAGCCTTTACAGCTAAAGAACTTCTTTACCAAAGAGGCTCTTTTCTGCAGAAGCTCTGTATTCTCTTTCCTTCTACCTGGAATTGTGTTGGTGCTCTGCTCTGTCTTACCCCAGCTGCACAGGAGATAAATACTCATTCCTAGCCCCGTTTTAATGAGACACAAGTAGGAACTAAGCATGCCAGGCCATCTTTTATGCCGGGATTTAGTGTTTTAAAAAGCCCATTTATCATCTTTAATCTAATCCTACGAGGTGGGAAGCAATGCTTGTGCTGAGTCTTGCCGCAGTGCATGGCTGGTGTGGTCCAGGGGCTCAGCGTGGCTGCAATGACTCCGCGTTTGTCCTGCTGCACATGCTGAAGTGAAGAGTGATGTGAAAATTACAGCTTCCCTGAGTCCTGGCCCATCATTTCTATAGGTGAGCCTGAAGGAGAACTTGAGTTATCATGCTAGGCAGGTAAGCAACCGGCCTTTGAAAGGCACCATTTTCATTAGATAGCGTCAAACACGTGGATGGGAAAAGCCCCTGTCCTGTTGACTCAAGGAGCTGTTAGGGAAGCAGAACTTTTGCAGAACACTTTTATCAATGCACAGTGAAATACTATTCTCAGTTCTTGGTTTACAGAATGTTTTTCTCTTTCCTTTGCTTGTAGCTCTACTTCAGGGCTATTTGAGCCTGACAGCTGGACTCTTTCTATGGGTTTTTTTTTTCCACTTTTTTTGTCCCCCCTGTGAAATTCCAGCAGTCTGGTTTCAAAGAAAGGCATCTGTTACCTTCAGTGCAGAGCTGGCAAGAAGCAAAGTGACTGCTGTTCTGTGCCTTTGGAATAGTTTTTCTTTGGTTTATCTGCCACTTTTATGAATCAGGATAAAGGACTTGCCACATCCCAGCTGTTCATGAGCTTTCTATTTCTTCTGTTGTGAGATTAATTGAAATAAAATAAAACTAAAACAAACTCAGCCTGACTGTAGAGGAATATACGCAACAAGGTTAAGAGCTGTAGTGTCATGCAATGCCTGATGGTTTGCAATATACTTTCTCATGATTAGAAAAAGGGAAACATTGCATCCATTTTTAAAAAGGGTGGAAAGGAGGACCCTGGGAACTACCAACCTGTCAGCCTCACCTCTGTGCCTGGGAGCATCACAGAACAGATCCTCCTAGAAGCCATGCTAAGGCACATGGAGAACAGGGAGGTGATTCCACACAGCCAGCATGGCTTCACCAAGGGCAAGTATTGCCTGACCAACCTAGTGGCCTTCTGTGATGGAGTGACTACATCAGCGGACAGGGTAAGAGCTATGGACATCATGTATCTGGACTTCTCTATGGCCTCTGGCATGGTCCCCCACAACATCCTTCTCTTTAAATATGAGAGAGATGTATTTGATGGATGGACTAACATCTGTTAGAAAGAGAGAAAAAAGTAGTCTATCCTTTCTGTAATTAAATTTTTTTTTCCAGTGACAAATTTTCCCTCATACCGAAGTGACCTACAACAAGCTTTTGTTATTTTCAGGTGAAATGTTTAGATCTAAGGTTCTGGACTATTTAACAGTGAATAATTTCCAGCTCAAGTTCTAATCTGTTTTCACTAGTATAGGCAATCTTAAACTTACCATCAAGGTGTAAATGAGCAAGCATTTCATTAAAGGTGAAGAGTCTTATGACAATACCTATTCTCCCAAAATGGAACCACCTGAGCTTTTCTAATAGCTGGTGACATCCATTAGCAGTTCTCTCTGAAATTGAAACCATTTTCCATCTGTTCATACACATTCATTACAAAGTAGTTAAGAGCCTGTGGGATCACACAGGCGCATTTTTGCAAATTACAAAATATCAAAATGAGTTATCGAAGAAGCAGGGATGACTGTGTAATAAACAGCTAAAACTTCAGCCTTGTCTTTTCTGAGACACTGAAGACACCCCATTAGTTGCAACCTGCTTAGCCTGTAACCTTACAGATCATGATATTTTGAAACCCTATGCCATGCATACTCTGGAAAGGCGAGCCAGCTCTGCCAGGTTATGCGTCTCTAACAATTAGAGCAGAAATTAGCCTCATTCTTGGGCAGACATCACTGAGGCCAAGTGATTAACAGAACTCAAATAGAAATGGAACATTTATATAGATAATGAGATCAACCAGTATTATATTAATAAGAAATAAACTTCATGAATTATGTGCTTGCATGTTTTCATGCCTGGAGTGATCTCTAAGCAGGAAGCCTGGATTGGCCTTTCCTGTAGGAAAGTGTATTGGGTATGAACATTTCTAATAACTTCTCTGGTCACCTGCTGTGAGCTGATGGAAGGTGAGAAGAAACCTCCTGGTGGGGGAACTTTGGCCAAGCCATTAGAAGTGCACTTGCTACACTTGTGCTTCAGTCCAAAGTTGGTGTGTGCCAAACTCCAGGCACTAGGCAAAAGACACGGATGAGCTCACCCAATGAGACAAAGGTTTTGAGGTGTCGTACATGAGCACGAACAAAGAAAGCAGCATGGAACAGACTGATTGGGTCATCTGCAAACTGAGACAAAATGAGTCCAGATGTTCTTAGGATTCATGAAGCAACTGGCCGACTAACATACTTCTACACTCTCCCAATAGTTTCTAAGTTGTGTCATGAAGACATACCTTCCATCCAGTTCCAGGGTTTTCTGTATTACCACACCATGTGCTGTTGGGAGAGTGATTGGCTTGTTGTACGATGTGAACACTAAGAACCAAATGTTAACTTGAGCCAACATCAGAGCAGTGAATTACCTACCTCCCATTTTAAGTATCAGATTTTCTCAGTCTCTGTTGCAAATCAGCAGTTGGTATTACCAGGACACTCCTTTTTAAAAATCACTTACAACATTTCTTCTCAGTGGCCTACAGAGAATCCAAGGAATCACGTTTTACATAAAAAGTCATAGAAGGCGGCTATGCCAAAAGACTAAATCCTTGTCAAATGTTGATACGTTGCCAGTAGCATATGGTAACAATGGAGACAGCTGGAATTAAGGGCACAACATGACATTGTGTGGAGATTAACAGCAATTTGAGCTGTTGGAGGATATTGTCTTTCAGTTGATTGGCTCCATGTGGAGAGAATGAAAAGACTGAATGATAGAGGGAAATGACAATTCTCCTATCCAATTTGATGTATGAGGAAACCTTCTATAGCTTAACAATTAAATCCTCTTCAAGCCTTACAGCCACAGCAAGTAAGATGAGTCAAAGAGAGGTGATGTCATCCATTATAGAAATGATAATGCTTTATGGGATTATGGCCAACATTTTCCAAAAACTATTTCCTCTGCTCTGTATTTAGTAATCTGAGTGATCTTAGCCAAGATTTTTAAATATGAGAAACTGAACTGAACCTTTAGGTGTGAAGATTTCAAAAGTGCCCAGGTCGCCTGAATGACTCTTTCATTGCCAAAAGGAAATTGTACTTCCTTGCCTTTTGAATAAAGTCTTGGGTAACATAATGGGGTGGACACATTCAAAAATTGCTCTCCTACATGTGTGATTAGGCTTCCAAATATATTTGGTATCAGTGTTCAAATTGTTGAATATCCTTATGCCCAAGTTACTTGTTTGGCAATAGAAAGTTCCTTCAAGCACTCTGGGTGAAAAGGGAAACATTTTCAGGCTTGTAGAAAACCCTTAAGTATTCAGTTTGCCTTGATTTTAAATCCTTGTTTTCTGTCCCACCTTTGCAAGCCACACTATCCCGAAATCTTAGCAGCCAGCAACACACAGAGCAGAAAGGGAATTGGCAGTCATGGATCACACGTGGATAAAACACAGAGAACTTAGGCACAAGTGCAGAGAGAAAACACTCTGAGTGATATAATTCGTATTTATTGCTGTGCTTTTAAAATCCTGAAATTAACTGATTACTTTTGCTTACATGTATATTAAAAATAATTTAAAAAAAAAAAAAAAAGCAAACCAGAAGGTTGGCTGAGCTTATGCAGATATGTATTTATGCCTTTGCTGGGAAGAGGCTGTTAAAGATGTGCTCTTTTCCTTTCTAAATGTCAGCTTTTACTGAGCAATCTGTTCTGCTGTTGCAATGACTTATTAAAAAGAGAGATACAGTGAAATGCTAAGCAACCCCAAGAACCCGGAAAGCTGCTTGTATCTATTTATTTATTTATCTAGCTTTTGTTTTTGCCCTGCCAGCTTAACTCCTCCCTAAGAGACCAAATGAACTGCGAAGGCACAGCTGATGAGGTTGGGCTTAACAGAGCTTTAAAAATAAAGACATGAACCATTTCTTTGAATTGTGAAGGGAATAAGACTTTCCAAGCCTGAGTTCAGGATAAATTCTAAAATTAATCTTAGTCCAGTGTGTGCTGAAGCTATGAGGTTTCAACGCTTTCTGATTGCTGGTGAACTTAATGCATATGCTTGAAAGTCACTGCATTAGGTTGTTTTTGGTGAATGAATTTTGCCTCATTTTACTTCTTTTGTTGTCCAATAAATAAAGTTTTTCTTCTTTTCCTATTTAAGACACCTGAATTGCTCCCCAGGGCAGTAAACCTGTTGCCAACTACTCAAATAGCCAAAAAGCTGTTTAGGATTATGGAAAGCAAGGGTAGGATTTTGAGAACTATACTAAAAAAAAAAAATTAAAAAAAAAAAGTGAGAAAAATATCACTTATATATGTGTGTGCATATTCACAGACACATTTTATTCCTCTTTCTGTTGCAGTTTTCCCCTGAGTTATCCTCCCTTCTTTTCTGAGTCTTTTCCTCTCTCCCCTTTATTTTTCTGCTGAATTTTTCTCCTTTAAGAGGCAAACCCCCCTGCAATTGTGCTGAAGTCAATAGGCTGCTTTTCCTATTTGTAGGCTGAGTAGATTTCAGCATTTATGTGTCTTTTCTTCCTCTCACAAGGTCTGGGGAAAGCCTTTACTTGAAAGCCAGTGGAGTGGCTTTCATCAACAAGTCAACGAGAGCTGTCTGAAAGAGGTCTGAAAGCTTTCAGAGTGGTTTGATGAAAACAGCATTTAGCATGAAATTTTCATTGCCTTTATAGGGAGGCCCTTGAAAAAGCACTCAATTCACTCATGGAAAGGGCTTGAGCTCCTTTCAATCTCAGTTGCTGTGTTTATTAAAGCCCAGCTAGACTTAAGAAGCAAAAAGGAAGAACACTGGGTCTGAGCAGTATAAATAGTATATATGTGAGGGGCCCCTTCTGGACTTAAAAGGAGAAGGTGCTAAGTCTTGCCGCCCAACAAGAGAGTTCAAACAGCCATGCCTCCAGTACAGTAATTCTCTACAGGACAGCAATGATAGTTGTGTTTTAATGGCCCTCATGGACCGCAGCTAGTTGCTGTTTGGAACAGATAGCAGGATTCATGTTAGGATGGGTCTTGTTCAGGTCAAGTGACCTTTTATGGATTCTTCTGGATGATCAGAGTTGTTTCAGGGGGCACAAAGCTTCATCTTTTTCAAAGGTTTTAAGGTTGAAAAGACTTTCAGGAAGCTTTAAAGAAGACAGATCATAGAAGATCTGTCTGTGTTGTATTTTCAATCAGGCACTAGCGAGCTTTGCTAATGAGCCCTTTCTGAATCAGAGACTGGGAACCATGTTACTGGACTGCTGAGCACAAATAAAAGATAGCTCAATGGCTTGATAAAGGACTGAACAAAGACCTACTTCATGAGAAGATAGTAATTTGGTAGGTAAGGTAAAGATCTGCAACAATAACCTGCGGCTGTATTGCCATTGCTTTTCACCATCCAGGCTGCCACAGCCATCACATCTGTTTCAAAGAAAGTACACAGTGTATTAATAATGCATTTTGTGAGTCCATCATGTTCCATCTCCACCTGTAGCTTAGGGACAGGAGCACCTCTACTGACAGTTACAAATTGGTCTGCTGGACTTTTTCATCCTTTTAATATTAATGGCTTGACCTTGATACCTCTCCTAATTTCCATCTGCTCCTCACTTCCTACCACTTAGATGTCTCTGTTTAGCTTCTGGTGTATCTCTTCTTGTTCTAGGCATAAATCCTTCCCTTTGAGTTAAAAGTCAAAGGTAGCTTGGTGCCCCATCTTGTAAAGCATTGCTATGACAGTGTTGCTAAAGGATGCACTGTAGTAAATTTTCTGCCTGAGATTTTTCTGGGGTAAAATATATCTATTTTTCCTATATCCATCCAGATATCTATTGTTAAAACAAGATGACATATACATATTTAATTTATAGTCAATCCATCCACACCACTGAAGTTACGTGCCTGAGCTACTATATGTCATTGAGGATGTATTGCACTGCATAGAAGCATGGTGGGGTGACAAAAAGGTAAGTAGAACTTCAGGTGCAAGTTTATCTCAATGTGTATTTGACCATCTTCTTCTAATTCATGGTAATAGTGTTGTTGCATGCATACCTTAGATGGTAAGGTCTAAGATGGTTTTGGGAG
Organism: Pterocles gutturalis; assembly: GCF_000699245.1. NCBI lineage: Eukaryota > Metazoa > Chordata > Aves > Pterocliformes > Pteroclidae > Pterocles > Pterocles gutturalis. The sequence continues at coordinate 100,685 of NW_010145437.1, read as the reverse complement.
AAAACAGCTATTAAATGACTGGCAGCTCTACAAGGCCTTTCTAACCTGTTCTCTCCTATTATTTGGACAGGCAAAGATTTGACAGATCGACCTGTACAACCTCACAGTAAACTCCTATTTCACAGTGATGAGAAAGTATCATTTGTATTCACATTGCAATATTCAGATAACCATCTTTATAATTACTTATACCTACCTGTAGTATGAACAGCCAAGAATCAGGCTCTAAAACTCAACCACTTCAATAACTGACCTAATTATTGACCTGCTTCATATAATGTTAGAGATTTCCCCTGCTACTCGTGAGCTGTCTTCACGGGAAACCTGGGAAAACTGACTATATGGAGGGAGGGAGAAGCAGCAGAAGAGGGTAGACCAAGCAATTAGAATTGCAAATGTTGCTTTTTAATGGGTTACTTTTATCGTGATGATGCAAGAGCCTTTTTAAATTTACAGCTGCGTTTTAGTTTCTGAAGTGAAGTCCAACATCATTTTCTGATTTATTACGTAAAGTGTTGATAACATTGAGAATTAGATTTTAATCAAGAAAAGCTTACTCCTGGGCACTAGATCTTGACTAATGCACCAATCCAGGAAAGCACTGAAGCATGTAGTTTTATCCCTGCTTGGCAGTGTACATAAAGTGATGCTTAATTTTAATCATGTGAAAAGTCCCATTGGCTGTTAAATTCAGCATGTACATAGGTGCTGTGCCTGTATAGAGAATACAGAAGAATCCAGTACATAAATTCAGTAGTAAATAAAATGAAATCAAGTACATAGAACAGTAAAAGTTACTAGTTTATTCTCTTCCATTCTTCTCACAAGTTGCCCAGGAGGCAGGTAACTCTGCAGTCATGACATCAACATCATTCCTGATGCATCTAGGAGTGCTGGTTTTGTACGGGATGCTGTACAAACACCAAACAATAACTCTGCCCCAGGTACTCTGAAGTCCATTTGTATTTCATACTGTCACTGCCCCCATCTTCAAGCAACTGAACATATGAATGAGATGCTGGGGTGCCAAGAGCCCACTGAGGGTGTCCCACCTTCCCAGAGGAAACGGGAGGAATCCAGGTGTCCCCTTGCAGGCAGCTGTTTGCAAAATTGGGATCTGTGTTGTTAATACATCAGGAGCTTCATTTTAATCCTAGTAAAATCAGTGATGACCTTTCTGTTGACTCCTTAGGGCCTTTGTTTAAAGCCTTTGCAGGCCAGAAGTTGCATTGTGGCCAAAATTATCGTCCTTATCCCAGATGTTTTTCAAAGCACTGCTGCATTATAATGAGCAATGAAGTATTCTCCAAAACAGAGAATTAGGAGTTTAAAAAAAGTATTATGTGTGTTAATTAGCATATGGGATAAAGTATCTTTGAGGTCTGTCTTTCTTGAACTTCTATATTTTTGTTAACGACACATGGCTTTGCAACAAAAGCTGCATTTATATGCCAGGCTGTGTTCTTAGCATTACTGAAAACCCAAACATACAGCTGAGTTCATATACAGTGTCTTACAAAACTGATTAAAAAAATTAACATGAAATTGCTAAGTACTGCCCAAATTAACACAAATCAGAGTTCATTACATGGCATTAGGAGCCAATTTATTGCAATCATTATGCCTGCTGTTAGAGAGAACCATATGCCAACTCCAGAAATAACAAGCATTCTGAATCAGGGTCATTGCTGTCATATTTGCATATGAAATACATTAATTGATCTCCTGTGCATATTAAAATTAAACCCACATGTTTTCGCTGCTGAATGTTCTCTCAGAAATTTGTTGTGTGAAGGGACAGACTGGGCGGAGAGAGATGCGACACTTCAGAGAAATACTTCTTCCAAACTTACCACATATTCCTACACAACCAAACCTGCTCTGCTTAACTAACTGAGGTTCTAACCATCTTCTGGTTTCCACAGTAGGAAGATACACAGTCACACATGTCAGAGATGTGAAAAACCATGTTTTTATCCATGTCTTCTTGTTCTGGTGGTCTTCTGAGGGATGTGACATGCCTCTGCACCGCCACCTGTCCGCCTCCCAAAGTGCCCATGTATCCCCAGGATGGTGAAGTAGACTAAATAGCCAACCTCTTGCTGCTAATGTCATACTTTTTTAAGTTAGCCCTGGCATAAATGATTAATAATGGAAACAGAAGAAGAACTTTATATAAGGCTTCTATGGTTTGGTATTTTGTAGCTGAGAGGGGAAAAATAGAGAAAGCTTCAGTGGAAAGTGACATTTAAAGTCTGATCTCCCGATTATGAAATAGAAAGGAAAGGATGAAATTATTGGGAGGCACAAAGTTCAACTTCATATCACCAGATCTTAATGTAGTGACTGCTACTCGTGTGAACTTCGGTCTCCTTTTCCCTTGTTTCCCTCCTGCAAGACTGCAATCTCACAACGTGGCTCCTGCTCTAAGGCTTGCAGGGATTACCGGTGAGATATGGCCTTTTCTAAAATATGGAACTGCCTACGAAAAGCAGCAAGAAAGGCTAATCTCAAGCATCTATGCTTGGAAAGGAAAAAACATCTCTGAGTAAGAAAGTGCTAGGCATCTGCGGTAAGGACAATTGCAGTCATTTGCCATCTGTCCCGCAGTAGCAAAGCTATCCCCCCACTTTGAAAAGGCATTTGCTGCTTCTGCACTTTGGGCTCAACCTCATTGGGTACTGCATTGTAAAGTTCTGTTCGAGAAAGTGAGGCAGTGGGTTGCCTGGCATTGATCTCCTGCTGACCTAGCAATGAGCTAAGCCTTGATGACTAAGCTGGATGCATTTTGAGATAATCAGGAACAGAAAATTCAGAAACTTGTGAGACACTGAGGTGAAATAAGAGGCACTTGTGGAATCTGCACAAAGCTAAAGATGTTCAGCCCCATAAACTCAAGCACCTAGTTGTTACACCAATATCACTCACCTGCTATGAAATGCAATAAATAAAAAAAAGTCAATTCCTGCTTATAGTCAATAATGCAACTCAGCATTACTGTCCGTTGCAAAGCGAGGACTGTTTTTCACTGGAAAATACTGACTCTCAGGGGTTGGAACCTCTCTCAGCAGTTTCATTAAGACCTACACAAGGGAGGTTCCTTAGTCTGGAGGAATAATATTGCCTTTGGATAAATGTCTCGATTTTGCTTCCTAAATGGGAAACATTTGCTTAGTTGCAATGTTGTCCCAAAAACTTCCTGAAGTCTAGCAGAGTTAATTTCTAACCTATAGTCATTTTGATATCAGCAAGGAAAAGGGAGTCATGATGTCAAAGCTCAGCATCCTCACACACACTCAAGTTTTTCAGCCAGCTATTGGTATCTAGAGAAAAATATTTCTTAGGGATATATGGAAGCTTTTAAACAGAGAAATTAAGGGCAGTTTTGTGTAAAAAAACTGCAGCAAAGTGCTCCAAAGAAAAAATGTATTTTTTTGGACTCTTGCTTATAGGAATGGTAAAAGACAGTCTTTTAAAAACATGGTCAAACCTCTGCTTACCTTCTCTGATTCTGATGCTAGATTGCAGCCTGAAGCATCCTTTTAAAGAGGCTTATAATGGAAATGGTGAAACATCCTTAACTGCAGCAGATCAAGTGATTGCCCTCACAATGCAGCCCAACATGGGAAAGTAACAGCAGTTTAAGAGACTAAAGGAAAAGTGTGAACTGTCCCCAGAAGCCATTACATTAGTGAAGTTTATCTCAGCTGGGTAATTCATGTAAGTCAGGAGCTGAATGGAATTTCCTGTTGAAGCAGCAGCGCTGTACACATTGCTATTTGTGTGCTCTGTATCTGAGGTGTTGTATTATGCTCAGACATAAAAAGCCATTCTTCTTTCCTCTAGGAGCCAAATTAGATATTAGCAATCAGAAGCAATTGTTTCCCTCTACATAGATAACTGTGTGCCTGCCTCTTGGCATTTATTTTCATGAGCCTCAGCCTCCCAGTTTGCTTGGAAAGGCTTCAAGTCGTGGTCTTGGTAGGGCAGAAATGCAGGAGACATAACTAAGAAGACAGCCTCTCATCAGGGATCATGGTCAGATGTTGGAGTTTACCAAAAGCACTGCAACAACAAGGAATCCATCTTCAGCACAGAGGCACGGCTGGGGCAACAAACCCCACTCCCCGAGGCAGCCAGCGCCTATTCCTCCCTGGTTTTTGGCCACACAAAGGCACATGGTGTCTGTGAGATGACTGGTCCAAAGGCCCATTAAGCTGATGGAACATATCCTCCTGAGGTGGGAGCACTCGTGTCTTAGAGGATTTTGAGATGTACCCAGAGTTACTGAAATTCTCTGAGATGCTTTTGACGGGTGAGAGAGCACACAGGCATACAGACCAGATAATCCACTGAATTCTGTGAACCAGCACTCTCTCACAGGTCCTCCAAAAACTGAGAGGGAAGAAACATTCACTCATAATCTTCACTCAAAGTGAAGAGTTGAGTCATCAAATCTCAAAGTGAAGATTTTGTGATCTGCTACTTATTTGCTCTTGACTCCAGGTTGTGTTTTTACTCTTTCCTTGTTTCTCCCATCTATGGATGTAGATATTAAATGCTTAGATCCTGGCTTTCCCTTGAAGAGGTCATGAAACCTGTTTTGCACTCCTCCACGTTTTAGAGATTTTGTTGTAGTTTTTGGCAGTATACCAACCCTCTTGGTGATTCCTCATTTGGGATGCCACTTCTTGAGGTGGAGAACTTTATGTTAACTCTGGTTTGATTCCTTCCTGATCTCTAGTTTAGACATTGAGGGTTTGCCCTAGTTTGATTAGACCTGGCAAAACCTCATTTGCAAAACATCATTTACAAAACAAAACAGCACGTCTGGATGCTTTTACACTTGGATGAAGTTAGTTTGCTCATAAGACCAAACATTTATTTAACCCTTATTTAAGGTTAATGAAAGATCTTTTTAACACAAACCAAATACAAGCAAAGAGGGCTTAAATGATTAAGTAGATTTCTGAAACTGCTCTGTTAACATTCCTGCAAAATGAATAAACAAAACTAGTATGAATAATTTGGAGTCAGAGTCAGTCTGTACTCTTGGAATCCTAATTATGAGCCTAACAAGATAAATATTCCCTTCCTCTTTTTAAATATATAACTCTTTTAGAAAACAAATTGGCTAAGATGCTTATATGTGTTAATTGCCAAAACAATTTGGAAAAAAACATTCTAATTGCCACCTGTTTTGCTGGGCCTGAAGTAGACAGTCACGAAGTAAAAGCTATGGCTTGTCCTCAGCCACACTGTCCTTTCTTTATGAGCTGTGCGCTTATTTGGACGGACTTATCTAGCACTGATAGACTTTCTGTTCCCCATCCTCCAGCACGTAATTCAAGCAAGCACATCATTCAGTAAGTCTCACTTCGTTCCAGGGCTAAAATGACAAACATGGTGCACAAGTTTTTATCTGCTTTTCTTCACAGAGCTGTAGCTCAGTTTTTGTGTCTCATCCAGGACTAGATGTATTTCTATTGCTTGCTCACGACATTAAACGTTAAGGTAACTGTGGTGTGGCAAAAGTGCTCTGGACAGTTAGTGTAGTAGTGGTGGTGTGGCTGTGAAGATCTAAGAATGTAAGAAAGACATGGTTTGACAGAGAGGCAGTGTTCTTCACCATGCTCATTAAAATAGTTGGGAAAAGCCTTGCTTAGCTGTCTTTAATCTGAAGCAAGTTTTGTTGAGAGACAAAAGCAAAGTACTTTCTAATAGATAATTTAGCATCTCATTCACACATTTTTCATATCTCACTCATTAAAGTGGCAGCGACTTGGCACATCTACGATCTCACATTTCAAAATACAGAAACCACTCAGTGGTTTGATTAGTAGGTGATATTAGAGAAACTTTGTAAAACACATCAATTAAACTAAATTACGTTTCACAAAATCTGTTTCAGTACCTCCACTTTGATTTTGAGTTGAAAAAAGATCTATTCTTCCATTAGAAACCGCTGAAAAAAGTTGGCAAATAAATTACTCACAAGATGTATTTTGAAGAAAAATTAATTAAAGATGATAGCAACCAAATTATAATAGCTCATGATTCAGCATATTAATGAACAAGATCAAGCAATCTGTGTTATGCTTTTGTTATGTTTGTCTTCTGTAATAAAGCTGCTCTCCTCCTCCTCCATGCAAGAATGCTGTGGCTGTGAGCTGATAAACCACCATCTCCCACCTTCTTTTGAAAAAGACAGAAGGAAGAGCTCACAGCAGGGCAAGGTAGGACAGATTCCTGGAAGTGAGACCTCTTCCTTAAGAAACCAGAGAGAGGAACATGAACACAAAAGGTTGAACTGACGTAAAGAAATATAGTTATATTTTCTTGAAAGACAAAAACGGGCTTAACATTGTTTCTCTGTGTATTCTGGTCTGATCTCCAAAAGCAGATTTGTTTCTCATTAATGGTGTAACAACCAGATTCACTTGCTTATTGACATCTGAGATCACGCAGGGGCTTTTTCACTTGGAGGCTACCCAAGCTGAATTTCTTGCTATCTCTATTGTCTCTCTTTATTTGAGGGCTAGCAAAATGTGGAGTATTCTCCTTGGACTTCAAAAATGTGTTTGAAACCAGGAGAGAAAATGATGCTGTGAACCTCCTAGAAACACACCCAAATGACAGACAATAATAATAGTTTTATTTCCTCTATATTTTTTGAAATGCCTTTCAAATTACTGGCCACATCCTTCCAGTATGAAGGGCTTCACTGTACATCTCCCTTAGCAACAAACCGGGAACCTTAATAATCCCGTTAAGCACCTAAATACCTCTTAAAGTATGTCCTTGTTGGTCCTTTCACATGTTTTTCTGAATTTCTGCATATGACTTTAGAAAGGTAATTAGAATGCTGCTAGTGATAAAATCCAAATGTCTTTAATTTTGAATGTCTCTGTGGGACAGTGGTTTTTTTTTTTTTTGTTTGCATCATTAAAAGAATGTCGGGGAATAATCAGAAAAGATTAAATTATTAATAGTGTTTTTATTCAGACATGCCTACTTGAGTTTAGTAGTTGTGAATTGTACCCTGTACATTTTTCTTTAAAAAAAAAATAAAAATTGGCTATTTCTTTTAAAATTCCTGCATGGTGTATGCTCCCATAACACCAAAGTGGGTTGATACATGGATTCCAGCTTTCTTGGGCCAGAAGTTCCTAGGTAACAGAGATGGCACAACTTGCCTTCTTTTATACCCACTTCTCTAGCTCAAGTGCCCTGGCTGTCGCAGATCACTGAGGGGACCTTTCTGGCAACATACCTTCATATTTTAAAATATAGACAGCAGATAAGCTCAACAGTTTGTCAGAGAAACACAGAGCACTCCCACAAATCAACTGAGAAAAGAGCCACTTTATCACCTTCACCTGCCTCTGAAAGTGGTCAACAGCAGATGTTTAGGGAACATATCTACAAGAAGTGCAGCATGCATAGAGCATTTTTTCTCCTGGTCCTACCTTTCTAGGGTGCACCAGTATGCCATTCAGATACCTCCTTGACCAAAAGGTGCATTTGGATTAATGGGTGTGATGACAATGGATGGACCAGTCCTCCATCGATTTGTCTTATCTCACTTTCAGATGCATTTTTCATGTCTCAATTCTCCTGCATCTTGTGACAACTAATTCAACAACTTGATGGTGGATGGTGTGGGAAATCTATTTCCTTAGTCTTAATTTTTATACCTTGTTCTCGTTGTTTGGTCTCTAGATTTTAAGCTTTGCTTCTAAGCAAAACATGGTGATACTTGCACATGCCACCTGAAAGTGTTAGAAAACTCTCCTTCCCTACCTAGCCCTCCTAGCTCCACAGATATGCAATGCCTGGTTTCTAAACAACCCTAACCTGGTTTATGAAGACAAGTTGACTGTTCCTTCTGCCGGTCCCCCATCTTTTTCTTTTTTTTTCCCCTTCCATCTCCAAATATGTCAATAAAATTTCTTTATGCACCTGAAGAAACTGCTAGAGATTTGTTCATGTTCTGGTTTTGTATAAGTGAAAATGGTGTAATTCCCTGAACAACACAGTAAAGAGCATGCTTATTGTTAGTAAATTATTCTGCCTGCTAGCGGGCATTGTTCCATCAGTCCTCATCATTTATTTTTTTTTCTAAAAACTGTCTTCACAACACACCTCCTAGTTGCAAGTAATCTTAAAAGGAAAAGGATTCCAAATTCCGTATTATTATCTATAGATGCACATCATGATTTTCTTTAACCAATTTTCAGCCTGTGAAAGTTACAGAAGCTGCACATAGGCATCTTCTGTATGATTTTAAAGCACACAAGCAAAACATGAACCTGAAGGTCAAACTGATTTTATTACCATATAAAAGAAAACTGAAATAAAGAGGCAAGGCTGCTACTTTATTTTCAAAAATAAAATTAAACAGCACACAAGTATTCCTGCAATATATCACTGCCTTGACAGGACAAAGACTTTTATAGCTGTATGATAATAATTTCTGTTAACAAAAGCAAAAACTGCACTGTTTTTGCAGATGTCTTTAAGCCATGGCCACCAGATATTAAAAACATCGAAAATCTGAAAATCCCCTGTTGTGGTAACAAGTGGTGATTCATATGAAAAGCACATTGTTCATTGTTATCCAAGGCCAATTAATTTTCTGAAGTTAGCACACTCTCTCTGTCTAGGAGATTCAGTCAATACCATTATAAAGTTATACAAGACCATGACTCATTTCCTAATTCTTTTTCTCTCAGTACACAAAGGATATTCCACCACATCTTACAAAAAGCAAGAGCAGAGAAGCAAATGCAGGAGAAATATCTCCCTATGATCTGTTATTGTATGGCCAGTCCTCAACTCAGAGCCCTGAGCAAAATCTCTCTATTTTACAAGGCCTGTTCTGCATCGGTCTGGAACAGAGCTGTGCAAGACTTCTGTTATAAAACCTCCAAACCTAACCAGAGGCTGAGTTTTCCATGAAACAGCAGGAAAGAGCTTTGGTTTGGGCTCCTGGTGTAGGAAGTTTGGGCTTTGGGAGAGTGGATGCCATGGGAAGACAGGCAGTCACAAAACTTCTGGACATGCTCAGCATGCCTTCTATCTCAAAACGGTTGCGTTAAGTAGTTTATTCAGCTTCTATATCATCTGGCTAGGGCAATACCACCTCATTTCTCAGACAATGTCTAGCAGAGATCCATACCTGGAGACAGACCAAAGCAGGATGCCTGAGACTCTTTGTCATGACGAATACCAAGTACGGAAGAAAGCAGGGAAGGTGGAAGAATGATTCATTGATCCCTTTGGCTAAGTTTATGTCTGACAAAAGTTACTACACTCTTCACTCTGTCTGCCTGAGATCAAGTCGTTCTGAAACCATGTTGCTGGCATGATCTCTTTGCTGTCGCACAGAACACGTACAGTCTATGTTAAGTCCAGCTCTGAAGATGACAGTGAAGACACCTAGCAGACCTACCAAGGACTGTTTATGCTGACATTAAACTTCTTATGGATGTTTTTGCTGTAAAAAGCACTTTTTTTTTTCCTTCATCTTCTTTCAGATATTGATGATAAGTTTAGTGCTTGTCAAAAGGGTCTGTGACTGACAAGGGAAAAGAGCAAGAAGCCAGAAAAGATACAAACTTAGGTCAAAATTGCTTCCTTATGTAAGATCAATGGCCATCCTGACATTTCATACTGAGAGGTGAGGAGTATGGTGGGAGGGCAAGGAGAACTGCCCCCACTAAAATACAGTTGTCCTGAGGGACAATGTCAGAGCACCCAGAAGCTGACATACAGAAAGTTACTATTATATTTCTATCCATTTTAATTAAAAAAACCCAAAACACATTCAAAACCTTCAGTATAGCATGCGTGGTTAAAAGAAACAAGTAGCTTTGGGGTTTTTTTAATCCCTTGCAAAGGAATGTGATTATCCCTTCGGGTAGCAAGCGTTACTGGGAAATTAAGTCCAGATATCAAAGAGCATGTACGTGAATGTGTGGATAACTTGGAGCAGAGCAGGCTGTGGTGCCCAGGCCAGACTGCTGGCACAGATTTCAGACACAGTGCTGCTAATTCTAGTAAGCTGTAGGTAATAGTTTCTTTCTGAAATTGAATTAACCTTGCAATAGTTGATTTTTGCATTGCATCTGCATACGACACTGAGGATTCTCAGCAGCACTGTGAGGGAAGGTGTTTCAGGTGACCTCAGTCTAGATCCTCTGCCAGGGCTCATTTCTCCTGTTGCAGAACAGTCTGCCCTGGTGGAACAAGGCAGAACAAATCAGATCTCCAAATACTGGAACTTCCTTGTGAATTTTCATTTAGCATCTAGGCAATAATTCAGCTCATCCTGCTGCATCTGTGAGAAGAGAGACATCACCTCTTAATCACAAATAAAAAAAAAAAAAAAGTAAGCAAATTTTAAGATACTGAAGAAGGCTCAGAGCACAAGTTCAGCCCGAATTATCACATTGATCATGTTTTAAACTGCTGCTTCACAGCTGCCAATAGCCTCCTACGAAGCACTGCAGGCTTTCTGCATCTGGTGGAGGTATTCAGCTGGAGGTACACTGGAGTGCTCCCAGCAAACCATCAGCCTCGTATTTACATTTCCACTGAAAATTAGTTCCTTCCTCTTCACGTGCTCCCTCTTGCCACTGGGAAGATTTAGTATTCTTTGAGGGAGAGGGGAAAATTAAATTACTTCAAGAAACAAGATTAATGGGCCTAAGGAAAAAAAAAAATGTAAGATTGAAATTCTCAGCTGTTCTCCAAGGCGATTAAATTCTAATTGCAGGAAGTGCCTTGCATTGAACCGGCAGGTTGCGCTAGGATGGGTCTATAAGCTCCAAAAGGGACATATGTAGTTGTAGCACATGTATCTATTGCTTTAGGCAGCCCTGTATCGAGTGGACAGAACTGAGTAACTGGAAGGGCTGATGTTGTAACGATTCCTGCTCTCTCTCATTATTCTGAAACCATAGGAGACACCCCTGAGGTGTCTCCTGACATTTTTTCATTACAGCTCCCGAGCAGGGGGGTGGCTACCTTTCATCTGGTGCTAATCATTACAGCTACAGAAATGGCATCCTTAGTTGTCCCAGTTTCCTAGGACATCTGCCTACGGAGCAGTTTTTGGGCTCTCTTCTCTCAGACCTCAGCATAAGCCAGCCTGGAGTGAGATCTTCACTGCCTTACCCAGCAAAGTCAACCCGCTGGACTCTCGATAAGCCTACAGCTTGCAGGAGCGACTAGCATTTCTGAGTGCCTAAAACCCTGGATTAACCCCTGCTTAAACCTTGTTTTCTTCAGAGAAAAATACATTGCAGTTTACAAATTTCCTGAGGAGCAGTGTCAGAACAACACTATGAACTGAATATCCCAGGCTGCTTTGATGCTTGAGTTATAACATTCCATAAACCCAGGGCTAAAAGGACACAGGCAAAGCATTTTTCATAATTTCTGAGGGTTGCTTTTTGGGTTTTTTTGTTTGTTTGTTTGTTTTTTGTTGTTGTTGTTGGTTTTGGTACTTGTGATTCCTTGGAATCTTATAAGAGAAAACGAGGGTCTTATAGGATATTTTGCCTTCCCTCACAGGCAAATGTGTATCTTTGGGGTTACCGGGGTGCTTGTGAATATCAACAAATTGCAATCATTTCTCTTTATAGAGCTGATATTTTGAGCAAAACACATCAAAAATTATGAAGCTATACTATGACAAAATTTCCATCCTAGATCACCACCAGACTGATCTGGAAAGGTGACGGTGCCAGAAGGAAAGTGAAGATATCAGGTCCTGCTGCTTCAGCCTTGTTTTGAGTGACGGACCTAAGCACGATGGACCCTGGGATGAAATACCACTGATCTGCAGCTGTCACAGGGATGATGATGCTACAATGAGAAACGCCCATTGCTTGCTGTCTCGAGAACATGCTAAAAGCTTTTTCACACCGCTACTTTGCTGTCTGCACAAGCAGCTCAAGCAGGTGCTGTCAGGATTGAAGGCATGGGCGTAATCATAAGTCCCTTTAACCAATTCTCTGTCTTGTTGGAGGACTTTACTGTTCACATTTTATTACAGGCAGGATGTCCAACAGCCTGTTTCTTGTTTATACTGAGACTTCTCTATGCATCTCGATCAGGTAAACATCTGTTTCCACAGGCTGTCCTTTCTTCTCTGGGAAAAACAGCCAGCAAGCTTAAACCAACTTTTGTAGTGCCACTGCTCTAGGCTCTGAGATATACTGATAGACGATATTTTTAGAGGTGTGAATATCAGAAACATGCAAGCAGCTGAAACCAAATTTCCTTCCCCATAGGGTTAAAAAAAAAAAAAAAAAGACACAAACCAAAACCAACCCCCAAAATCCCACTTCCTTTGCCAGGGATAGCGTTTGTTGAATTGACATGTCACCTCACCCACATAACTGCTCACGCCCTAGATTGGGAGCAGTGATTTGATTCCAAGTTTATTCAAGCAGGAATTCCCTTGTAACCTGAGCCACTGAGTGTTGAAATGTTTTTTATAAAACACCTCAATTGTCTTAAAGGTAATTTAAAATTGGTAAGAGAATAGCCTTATATCAAACAAAATCTCCTCTCCTTGCCCTGCCTCTGTTTTTTTCCTGTTGTTCATTTCTTTAAGCAATTTCATGGTTTACTGGGAAAAGAAAACTGGAGACTGGAACAGATTTCTGTTTTAACAAGGGAGAGGATACTTAAAATAAGTCAGAGAAGAAGGCTGGCTTTCATCTTGCTGTGCAACTAAATGCAAACATACTTCAGCATCACACCATTATTTCTGCTCCCCCAACCTCTTGTCTGCATTTTTTGTATTCTCCAACCACACTTTCAATTCTACCTTTTGTTTTTCTGTAGCCATATCCCATCTGGTGGATTTGCAGCACTCCATGGGCTTGAAGTGGACTGAGGATCAGCCAAAACTTTTACAATTAAAATATTGGTTATTGACAGACCAAAAATGTTCACAGAATGCGCCTACTTGGCTTGAAGTTTATTTTTTAATCAGAAATGAAGGAAAAAAACCCCAAACAAATCACAAAACCCCAAACACATTGTATTAAAGAACCAGAGTCAGTCTGGCTGGACTGTGGAGCAGTTCTGGCTCTTTATTATCAACACTGGGTATTTCCAGTGACTTTCAGAAGCACTACTGAACAGATACCCGTTGCTGAACTCCATCTCGAAGCACTGCTTGCCTTCTCAAAATATCCATGAACAGTGACCTGAGAACGGGACACTCAGCTAGTAGTACCTTCACTTCTGCTGCCATATGCTCCTCTTTTTGCTGCCAAATGCAGGGCTACTGCTGTCACCTGAAGCAGGCACACCATTTTTCAGTTCCCAGGGAGGGCCTTCTGCTGGAAGAGATTGAGTAATTTCTCTGTGATTAGAACAAATTAATGGGTTTTTTGGATTTTATTTTTTTTTTAACAAAATGTTCACTTCCTACCTTGTGAAAGCAGGAGACATGCAAAGTTCTAACCAAGCAGAGAGTTCAAACTGGCAGCAAAGTGTTCCTGAATTTCAAATAATTCACAGTCTGGGAAAATACCCTAGGGCCCAATTTCTAACAACCATCTTGCCATTTGTAGGATGGGATTCCCTCCCCACCCCCCCCCCCCTTTTTTTTTTTTTTTTCAGCTTCTCACCATTCTTGACTCTAGAGGTAAGTCATGCTGAATTTGGGCTGATTTAGGGAATTTCCTGGATTACTTCTTTCAACAAACTTTTGACACATTTCAGAACTTGGGGAATCCTTCATCCCTTACTGTTTGCTACCACTCCAGAAATAAAACTTTCCTTGCTTCAACTGTCTGCTTATTCCCCATCTCCCTAAGAGCTTTCTCTTTCTTGTATAGGTTTCTCTCAGACCTTAGATCATGAGACTTCAGAAGATTAAACGAACCAGTCACGATGGACCAGACGGGGACTAATTCTCCAGCCACGGCCACCCATGTTAATTTAAACTCTTTTGGGGTGTACCATTTTCACTATATCATGTCTCATTCATCTCTCCTTCAGCCCACACTTTCCTCCCTGCAGTTTGTCAGGTTATTTTGAAACAGGTGACCTAAGAGGCTTAATTTGAAGAAAAAAAACCTAAAATGTAAAGACGCAGTGCCTATTAACACAGCGACACAATGACTGTTTTTTATTAATTAGTATTGATAACATACTATTGATTGCATTTACTACTCAGTCCAACAGGGGTTTTTTATGTTCTTAGAGCATGTCTTTCCACACGTTATAATTAACAATTGTTACTCTTTTTTTCATTAACTGTATCCTTTCCATGCAGTTGTTGAGTGACTTTGCTAGTTAAATACACATGCTAATGAAAAACACACCTAGACAATTAAAATGTGTTTAAAAATGCAGAATGTAACCTCTATTTAAAGTATTGATATTCACCCCTTAGTTTTTCACTTATTTTCCTTCTCTCTCCCTTTTTCCCCACTTCCTCATCGACTGGAAAGCAGAGAGACCAAAGCTGTTCTAATATAGATGCCCGTAGGGAAAAATCAAACTTTTTTGTGGGGAATTTTTTATTTGTAGGTCAAAACCTTTTAAGTATTAATGACTATCGTTAGGTTTTAAGACCTGTGGCTCACTTCTCTAAGAGAAGTTCTGCTGATTTAGCCTTCCTCATGTGTCAGAATATGTAGCAAATGTTCATGGGGCTTACCAGTTCACCCCAAACCACTCAAATCTGGGTATTTAACTCTCCTGGGTTTCTTTGGAAGCACCTTTAGAGCTTGTAGGGGTGGATAGACATCTTGAAGTGCAGGAACTATAATGCAGAAACCTAAGATTTGTAAAATCAGCGTTAACAATTTCTTTTTGGAAAATCTGTGCCAATGGAGACATACCTGTGTGCGTATATATATATATATCAAGAGTTTAATTAATATGATGTCTGAAGGGTATATGAGCATTTGCATCTGAAAATTTTCACGTTCTTATGTGAGGGTGGTAGCAGAATTTTCCTGCTAATAGTTCTAACAGAACTGCTATTAACACAACAAACTGTTTTAAATTCCAGCAATTATCTTGAAATATTATGCAAGTGGAATCCTCCTCATGATTTGTGAGAGAAATAAAGCTTGAATTGATTTTGCCCAAGAGCTCCTCAAAGTAAACATTTCAGGTGTTCAGTTCCAGAGCCTAAGATCTCCCCAGCATGCAGATGATGAATGAACGCAAGCTTAGAAAAAATATCCCTGAGGTGTGGTTGTACTCTCGTGATTTTTCTCGGAACGAATCTGTGTATGTTTATTTGTGTATTTTCTACATTGCAGTTCCACACAATTTTAAAGAGGGGAAATCAGAAAGACTGATTACACTGTATTGGTGTAAGGACATCATACAAAGCTCACAGATTTATTTTAGCTGCTGCTGCTACCAAGAAGTCCTTCATGCTATGCATGCTCTAAGGAAAAAGTATGTTATCAGCCTTGTGTGCCAGATGCAGCTATCCTAAGATCACCTGTTGCTTTCTAATTAAATTTTTATTATTTATTTTATTATTTATTAATACTTTATATTTAGTTCTGCCTCCACATTTGTGGAAGTCTGAATAGTTTGAACCCCAGTTTTCTTCACCTCATCCCCCACCAATCAGGTTATTACCCATTGCTTTATATCTATGTTAGCGGGCTGCCGCATAGAAAAGTGGCTATTTATCATCAAAGGCAAGTTCTTGATATAACGATGTGTCTTAAAGTGGCGATATAATTTTCTCTGCCTCTGTGGTTTCTTAATCTCTCTTGCAATATCATTTTCGTGTTGAGATTTGTTTCTAATTAAAGACATAGTACTTTTTTTTTGGTCTATTTCATATAACTTTTGCCTTGGGAAATGCAAACTGAAAAAAGTTTCCTCCTTTATTAAAAGGAACTCCAAAAAGAGAGAAAAATCTTGTAAAATTGCTGTCTTAATTACTGACACAAGGTGCATTTAAACAGTCATCTTAGACAGCCATAAGACACTTATTTTCTCACAGATAATGTTTCATCTCTGTATAGTAATACACAACAAGCTATTTTGCATCTCATTAGATTTCAGTGTAGCATTTTGCCAGGAAAACTCCAAGTTGTCATATTTTTTTTTTTAATTAGTCTTATTTTCTTTGAAAATAGCTGAATGGTATAATGGTATACTATTGGGCTCCTATTTCAGTGAGCCCAGGCAAAGAAGAACTCCAATGTTTTTATGTGATAATGGACCTAAGGGGCCTTGTTCCCATCTTGGAGGGATACTGTTGGTAGTTCTGTGGAGTGGTGACTCCTTGAGCATCCATTCTGCACTGAGTGCAAGGTGGATAAGGGTACCAGTTGCCCCAACAGTTACCTGATGAGCTGTCTTGATGTATCTCCTCTACCTGCCATGCTGCGGAGTAGCCAGAACTTAAATACATTGCTTGCTTCTTTTAGAGAATCACTTTTTACAGTAGGCAGCACAGGAAGCATTCAGATCTAGGCAAAAGTGTTCTCACTTGCACATTATGCCTTGTTGAGTCTTGTATGGGTACCAGTAGTTTGTAATCCCTGTTATCCAGCTGCACTGGAAGAGAAGATTCATATCCTGAATCTCCTTCTCTCCACCTGTTTGTTACAAACCTACAAATCTGCAGACAGCAAAAGTGTCCCCTGTTGCTATCTATCAACAGCAGATGTTGCTAAAAAGACATCCCTTCTCTCACACTACCATTGACAAGTAACAAGTGCAATCTAGGCGAAAGCTACAGGCTTTTCATTATCAAAGAAGTGATGGTTTAGTCTTTTCTTACCCTTCTCAATTGAGCAGTAAATTCAATATATAGCATCATTTTGCAGAAGAGAAGTTCCAAAACATCAGAATCACAAATGCCAAAAGAAAAGAAAAATTACCCTATTCTGGTAAAAACCCTGTATTTTGTTGCAAAATGTTTGTTTCATAAAATCTGAAAAAAATACATTCCAGATCAATACTTTTTTTCCACACCAAAAAGCAGGTGTTTCTCCTAGAATAAATTTAAACAAAAACATATATACAAAGAGGGGAAAATCTATTCACTGGGACAAACTCCACTGATACTGAATCTACACTTGCTTAATAGTTCTGCCTTTCTATTATTCACGCTGTTTGTACCTCAAAAGGTTCCGATATTTAGCAGGTACATCTCCACAGATAAGAGCTTGCATTACTAAACAATTTCACAGGTTCTTCATTGGGACCTCAAAAACATCCCTGTACATTGAAGAGGTTTGGAAATGATTTCAGGTTTTTGTACGAAATATCAATGGAAGTACCACATAATCAATTCAGTTCTTACTCCCATAACTTTGCTGCAGAGTCTTCAGCAATGAAATGGAAAAATGTCAGGAAATTTTTAGACATAATGAGTCTCAGGAGAGTGCTTCTTTATTTCCTACCTTCTCTTTTTTTTTTTTGTCGTACTCCTTTATATTGATTTTTAAAGATATTTTGAGGCTGAACTTTCAGGTCAGACTGTTTGTCCTTCTCTCTCAATCCCATTTTTTCTGTCATCCTTTCTTCTATTTCTGGCTTAATTGCTGCCTTTTTTTTTTTTTTGGCTTTTGGAGATATTTTCGTGGGGTTTGAAGTATATTTTCCCCCAGTTTCTATTGTAAGAAATTCCCTAGGTTCTTTAACTATCACTGAACAGCAGCTGTGCATTCTGCTTCCTTCCTTTTCAAAATTTCTTTTCTGAAAACTCTGATTTTATATTGTCTTCAGGAATGACCACACAACAGGCTGCCTTCCTTTTGTATTTAGAGCCAGTTGCTTTCTTGAAAAAGCACAGCAGAAAACTCTTGAGTGACCTTTCTAGCTAAACTGAGTGGAGGTGTCTCACATTTCTTTCTCACAAGTTCACCCCTATCCCAGCAAGTGCTGGTGCACATGGTTTGCTTCCACAGGAAGCCAAGCTATAAAATAACAGTAGGTCCTCTGAAGCAGATGGACTTCTGGAGCACACGTGTGAGAGGAGAATCAGCTTGTCACCTACTGTATCAAAGGGAAAGCCTCTCCTCTTTACAGAAAGGGTCTTCAGTGAAGAGCTTTTGGATTCTGAAATGCCACATCTAGCAGTTTATTCTAGCTGCTGACATTTCCTTTCTTCCCTATTTCTTTTGGGTTTTTTTCATCCAACCACATTTTTTGATAAAACGCACTCCAGAGTCTCTGTATAAAGCATCCCTTTAAAAGAACATCTCTCCAAAGCCACTCTTCTGCTCCAGAGCAGAAAAAGAGCAAAACTTTCTGGTTTTCAGGTCAATCATATTGACCTGAGTGGTCTAAGGCTGCCTAATGAGCACAGGGTGCTGCAAGATGAACGGAGGTGACATGCTCTTTCAACTGAGGACAACTTCCAGAGACCTTGAGACCAATTAAAAGAGAGCATGGCTGCTGACTGAGAGAGCCAAAGTGCAATAGTTTGTAGAAGTGATACAGAATGAAAAGATGCTGCTTCTCACGTATTCCAGCTTTCATCATGTTTAAAAGGTGTGGGATAGCTGCACATCCTTACATGTGTTCATATATTTTTCTGGTCTGCTCTGAAAACAATTTTTAATTCAAGAACTTGCTCCTAGCATGAATTCCTAAGAAAGGATTTTTGAGAAATACAAGTATAAATGAAAATACTGCCTCTGAAAAGGCCATGAGAATGATTTCTTTAGCTTGTCCTTAAGTGCACAAACAGTTACCCAAGTAGCAGGCTGGATCAAGCCAGCTGATTTGTTAAACAGGAATGGTTGAATGTATTGATCTCAAAAAGATCTGGAGCCTAATAGACAATATACTCTGCAAAGCTTTACAGTATCAGGAGGTAATCTGAATTGAGACAGATTTTTTTTCAGATCTGTCCATTGACCATCAAGTAAGATGACCTTGGCGCTCTCTGAATCGGAGTTTGAACAATAAACGAATGTGCCACAGGAAGAGGAGACTGTGCTAGCCAGCTTGCTTTTCAATATATCATCTTTAAGAGCAATTTTAAATTATGAAAATATTCAAAAACAATTGCCAAAAACTATTGGAGCAGTGTAATAACAAGGTAAATGTAAAAAATACCCCAAAACCTCCATAAAGCAGTACCTTTAGAGTTCATGGCTTAGTTTCTTTAGGGAGAATTTTCAAGTGAGGCTTGAGTGCAGAACAATCTTGTTGAGGAAACTGTTATAGAAATACAGGGGAATTTTTCCTCAAACAGATTTCATTAGAAAAAGCTACTTTGAGTAGATTGACTGTTTTCATCAAATCTCAGTTTTGACAAGATCTTTCCTGAAAAATTAGAAAATGTTTGGAGAATTTTATTTAATGTAATATAATAATTTGGTTTTTAAAAAAAAAACAAACAAAAAACCAATTCTTTTTGGAAGGTTTTGACTTATTTTGATTGTAGAAATACAATGTAGTCAAAATTAAAACCAAAACATTGTGTTCAAGTATTGAGACTTGAACTAACAAAAACTGTCACTCTAGCAGGCGTGGTCCTGCATGTCATTTTTTATTTGTAGGCCAAAACCTTTTAAGTATTAATGACCATTGTTAGGTTTTTAGATCTGTTGCTCACTTCTCTAAGTGAAGTCCTGCTGATTTAGCCTTCCTCATGTGTCTCTTTTTCCTACCCATAGGAATATTGTGAATGAAAAGGTTGCAAGCTACAACATACTGAGGAAAAGGTACAGTTATTTGTGCACCCTCTTTAGGAGGCAGCTCTTCACGGGCTATTGATTTTAGTTCTAAAAAGAGTTTGGTACATCCTTTTGTCACCTTTGGATATCACTGGATGTTGAAAAAGTCAATTACTCCAGCCATTCAGATGTACAAGACCATTTAAAGAGCACAGAGGTGGCCTCCGCTAAAGAGATTCCCAGATGTCACTAATGCGTTTTGTTCCCGCTGTGAAGTACCATCATTTCTTTCCACCTTAGAAGACAACATCCTTTGCTAATTAAAGCATCATCAATTCTGTCTCAAAGACTGTGTCTACCTGGTATCAGAACAAAGTGCTTTGTTCTGACAAACACAATTTGAACAGCAAATGAAACTACCACACAGTCACTAATTGACTGAAAGACCTGCTATGGGAAATAAAGACACATCCAGGACATGTAGCATCAGTGCTGACTGGTACTCTGATTTTCATTTGATTCCTCCTACTGAAATTATCATTTCACATCAGCTTTCTTTTTTTTCTTCTCACTGAATACAATACAAGAGGGTCACGGAAACAACAGCAACCAACAATCCGTTCTTTCTTGTTAGCACATTTTAAAGATTTAATTAGACAAGCCGTACCTAGTGGGAATATCGTAACAAACCACAAGCACTACGCTTGCACTTTACTACCAGGTAAACACTTTCCTGATTTACAATTCTGCTTCCCTTCTTAGTCACGCATTATTAATCAAAAAGAAGGTACAACAAAATGAGTCTGATTGTTCTCAGGCTAATTAATGCGCATCCTTCAGTAAACATTTTGATAATCTGCATACCTAGAAGGCAGAGTGAAGAGAAGAGTTTTTGCTTATGTTTGCTGGAAAATGCTTGCTATCCTGCAAAGAATAGTAAGACCTTAGGGTCCTACAAAAATTATGACTGGCTTTGCTATTGAGCTGGTGAGTTCTTATCCAGCAGACAGATTACAACAGCACTGCTCTGTTTGAAAGACAAATAGAATACAGATTTGATTTTTCTTCCTACCCCCTCCTCCCCAGCAGTCCAATATTAAACATATCAATTTTTTCTAGTCACCTTAACAGAGCAAATCAAAGGACATAACCAGCAAGTCAGAATGTAGCTTGAAGTCTTTCAGCTGCTGCCACAAACCTCTTCTTCTCAGTGTTAGCATGGGTCAAAGAGGTTTATCCCAGCTGAACGCAGCTCAACCAAAGGACGTGATACTGGGGCTGTATTTCTTTGCAGTACACTTTATTCCAATGGGTGCAACTCTGACAGCACCGCAGAAATGTGAGGATGCTCTTTTCTGAGGGAGAAGCATTTGAAGTTTCACCCTGTCCATCAGACTGTTCCAGGAGTAACATTATAAGTGAGCCTGAGTTCTGGGGCATCACATTGCAGTGAAAGTCAGCCTCCGAGCAGCTCTGGCAGTTCATTTGTAGTTCAGAAGGTCAGACAGTTTCACTTAATTGGAAAACACTGCTCACCAGTCTCTGGGCATATTGATGTACTGTACATTTGATGGGATTAGTTACTTGTGTGAGTTTCTAATATGACCTTTGTTAATAAGGTACATTCTCCATAATGGGCTGCTTGCAGTTTCCAAGAGTCATTTACATGATAAATTCAATAACAAATTGGACATTGTTAATCCCATATTGAAAGGAGTATCTGTCTGAATTGTGTCTGGGTGCCAGGTGAAAAGCTGTGGCCTTCCAACTGTTTTGGGATGGGAAGCACTAAATCCCCATTGGGTGATGTGACCACTTAAGAGGTATTTCTTCACATTTGAGCAACTTGGTCTAGTAAGAGGGGTCTCTGCCCATAGCAAGGGGGTTGGAACTAGACTATCTCTAAGGTCCCCTCCAACCCAAACCATTCTATCATTCAAACATCTCTTGATTTCCTGCCAGAAAAGTTGGGGAAGCACAGGGTAAACATGCAAAACTTCTTCACTGCAAGGATTTGATGGGTTTGGCTTTGGTAGCTGAAATAACGTGTTAAGTCAAAATGCTCCTAGCACATTGAATTAAAGCATATAATAGCAAACACAGTGATTTGGGGCCAAATGTATATAATTATATATTGTGGGATTTCAGACTAGGTTGCTCATGTCATTTTGCACTAGGAGAGAGGCTTTACTTTCCCAACACATCCAGGTGGGATTTTGCTGGTGCAATGGAAAGATGTCACTCCACTGCATAGAGCTGGAATCTCCATCTCTGACCTTCATGCCAGAATATAGCCTAGTTCTCCACTTCTAAAAGTCAAATTCTACATTTTACCTGCATGAGCTTTTCTGGGGGACAGGCAGGCACAGCACTTCTGGCATAGTAGTAACATATATCTGACAACATCTATCTCTTCCTCCGTGTGATTTCTCTCCTCCCAGCACTGCCCACAGAGAGATAGCTCTGGGTCAGCTACGAGCAGACTGGCTTCTACCTGTGTGTCTTACATTATCACTAAGGCAAAGCTAGGTAATTATGTAAAGATTGGATTTTCCTGGAGTTAATCCAAATTATAACAAAAAATATTGACAGACCAGAAAATGCAAATCCTATATTGCATTCTTATCACTTATTAAATATTTTAAATAAACAGTGTTTTAAACTTAACTACATTCTCAGAAATATGAAAATGTAATTATTATTAACCAATACCTATTGGGACTATATCTGCATGCATGTCACGGTAAACAAAGGTATATCTTAAAGTACATACAGCATCTGCAAAGCAAATAGAGCTTTTAAGATGTTGGTGAGCTTTGCCAGACTTTTATACAAAGTCAAAGCAGCAAAACTACCTGGCCAATCCTTTTTCTGTAGAAGTTGACAAGATCTTCATTTTATTAGGATCAAAAACTGAGCACAACTCATGGACAGATGGGATTCTTCCCTGGATTTTCTCTTTTAAATACCAAAAGATTTAACCTCAGCTCAGTTCCACATTAAGCTTTCTCTCATCAATTGCTGTTGTACTTTTTTGTGGGTTGTGGTTTCTTTGCTTTATGCCCCAGCTTTTCTTCCACTCTCCCCACTGTGACACTGCATCTCCCATGGGATGCCACATGGTCACATAACGCCACACCAAACTCGGTGTGCCAGCTAAGGGAAGGCAGTGGGGCATCACAGCATCTATTCACCAGCACAGGAGCCCTTCCAAGAAGAAAAGCAAGATACAAGGCTATTATGGTACAACACAAATGAAGCTAGAACTATTAGATTCACAAGTTTACACAAAACAACATTTAACATTCTCTCTTGCTAAAACCCAAGCAGTTCACCCTCTCTCTCTCAATGCATCCTGGTAGACTCAAGAAACTTCTCTGTGAGTTTTATTTCATCTACTAATTGTTGACACATCTTTATTGTTTTAGTTAATAAATACAATAAAAGGTGATTCTTAATGGAGCTTAATGGGTGTGTGTCAATACTAATTATCACCTTACATTACTATGATAGCTAAGACCTCCACTCATTGTCATCCCCCCCAAAAAACCCAGCAAATAGCTACATCAGCATTCTGACAAAGCAAAACATAAGTATCTTTACTTTCTTCTTTTAACTAAGGACACTAGAACACTAGAGTTTTTCCTGTAATAGGATATCTTCTGCATCAGCCTATGTAGAAGGCAACTTACTTGCCTCCAGCAAGCCTCTCAGGCCTTTATTGTGTTTCTGCAGTGCTAAAACATTTTCATAGGGTCAACACATGGCAAGAAATTTAAATGCTAGCAGGGAGTCTGAGAAGAACTCACATTCACACATCATCTTCAAACAAAACACATTTCCTAATAAAAGCTGTGAAGGCAGGTCTTGTAGTTATGAAAGATGGATCTCAAAAATAAAACAATTTGGGTTATTTTAAGGAATCTGGGCAGCAGTCTGTCAGAGTAAAACTGCTCTTCAAACTGAGATCCCAACAGGAAAAAAAAAAGTACATTTCTAAATAAAAAAACCTGCTATTTTACTACCAAAGATGTGAACACCTTTTTACAGTGTGGTTTGGTTTTCTGCAACAAAAGTTGGAGCCTCTCTAGCAGCTTCAAG
>NW_010145437.1:30565-76907 GCF_000699245.1 Pterocles gutturalis | reverse complement strand
AAACAACCCGCCACTTCCCCCCCCCCCCCCCCCCCCCAGCAGAGAGCAGACTCCTGCCAATTCTGCAAACATGCCAAAGGTCTCACCCAGGTGCTGGGATCATCTGAGAAGACCAGGAGTGATGTCTCCAGAACACTGGAAGGTAATTTTACAACCTTTTCCTGCAGGAGAGGACAAGCCAGAAGCAGCAATGTCATCCCACCCATAGAATATGTCCTATCTGTGTCCCCTGCATGAAATCCAACAGGAAGAAAGATGAACTAAAATCAGTAATTCCTCAGGCTGGCATCCTCTTCCATGGAACAAGCAGTTGTGTCTATTCCAAAGACACAAAGCTTTTCTCTAGTGTACAAAGGAACAGGGCTGAGCCTTGAGAAGAAATATCAATTAGATTAGGGACTTGGATGGTCATCTGATAAACCTCATCTTCACTAGTGTGCCCACAGGTGTTGTACTGATGGTACAGATGCTTTGAAGCTGGAGTTATTTGCTGTAGTAATGATTATTTGAGAAACCTTCTTGAAGCACTTGGCAAGCATCACTGCATTTATTCACTCAGTAACTCCATGGGAGGGATGTGCATTTTATTAGCCTTCTGAGACTGATCATAAACACACCTATGGATACATCCTCTTCACCAAAATCCTGCGCATGACCAAACATATTTTGGGCCAGAAACCTTATAGAATGAGCACAGTGATTTTCTACTCCTTGTTATATGCTTACAACAGATTCAAAACAATAAAAATACTTGAGGTGTGGCTGATCTGCCTTGTGTCTGCCAGGACATAATCATTTACAGTTTAAGATCTGATCCACCGTGCAGGTTCTGAACGAGATTTCTTTGGGGATTTTCCTTCAAGCCTTGAGATTGACATATAGGTGGATGATAGATGAAGAGAAGATCTGTTCCAGCCTCATTCCCATGGCTAGTACTGTATCCTCTGCCATGGGAAGGTTTGGCTGGCTATCTCTGTGCCTTGAGGTACAATTTTAAAAGCCATGTACTTTAAAAGCAAGGAGGGAAAAAGAAATACTGTAGAAAGGTCCTGCACCATTTTGAGAAAAATCTTACTGCACATCTAAAAAAATTTTTAGAAAGTGGAACAAAAACTAGGGTAGTTCAATGACATTAAGGCAGTTAATCAATCCCACCAGGAAAGAGCCAAGAGTACCCCTGGCCCCTGGGAAGGTAGTCTGGATGTACATCAGCATACCTAAGAAAGGAGGAAACTTTTTTCAATAATTTGGCTTACAAATCATTACTCTACTACATGCTACAGTTCATCCTTATTCCCTATTTTCAAGGGCAGAATCATTGTTTCTTAAGGGCTCATCTGCTCCTGCTACTTATTTCCCTACTTGAAGTCAATTTGCAAAATTACAGTTGGTTGTGGTGGAAATAATTATAATGTCAAAAATATGGTATTATGACTTCAGTTACAGGCATAAGTAGCTGAAGCGGATGAACCATTACAAATTAAAGATAGCCTTTTAATGCAAGCAGCCTAGAAAATATAAAGCAGGGAGAGGAGGAAGGACAATAGGGAAGCAGAAATCTTTCAAAATAAATGGATATTCAAAGTTCAGCACATAGCTATCATTTACCCTTTCACACATGACATTTTTGCTTCCAAGGAATAAAGATGCTTTTAAGATGCAGATGAGTCTTATACCATTCATTTCCATCTAATATTAAAACAACAAGGAGGAAATGAAAAATGAACAATAATAATTACCATGGGATTGTTAAGAACCATTACAATATCCTCAGGTCTTTATTCTTTCACTCAATTTCCAGAGAAGGATGAATCTGAGGCCAGAATGTCTTACCCTGACCCAGGTGAGTCCCATCTCTCCACTGGATGTAGCTACTCACCTGAGAAAGGTAAGTGGGATTAAACTGGTTCTCATCAATAGCTCCTTGGGAGTTGCCACTTTTCTGATAACTCATAAAAACTGAATCTGAGAATTTTACAGTACATGGGTACATAACTAAATCTCACATGTTATTAAGCCAGACTCTGACAGTCTAATAAGCATTAGAGATGGCATATTTTAGCCATGAACTATCCCATCATTTATACAGTATACTATTGATTCAGCGTACAGCATGGTAATGGCACTGAAATTTAAATCTTTATACAGTACTGACAATTTAACATTGCACATTGACTGTACTCTAAAAGATACATTTCAGTCTCCAGTTTTTCCAGAGTGCCTGTAAAAGGCTGCAACTTCATAGCACTTTCTAACCAAACATTAACAGTCAGTTCAACTCATAGCCCACACTACCCACCTCATTATCCTCCTGTTCTCAAGGAAGCTGCCAATATGGCATTGCAATTCATGCGTTGCCTGAAGGATCAGTGACCTTCCCCAATACTCTTGCTTTCTGCTCGTGTCCGCTACTTGAAACCCTACCGAGGTGGGACATGGAGGAGAAGAAAAAGGACTGAGGCTTCTCTTTCAACCAGCTGTTGTATTGCCCAGTGGGATCCACTGGCAGCAGGTAAGGAATAGCCTTCAAGCTGCTATCCAAAGGAAAGATCCCACTGACAGCAGGAGTAACTGGTAAAACAAGTGACCCAGAGAAAAATGATGTAATTAAAGGAATAAAGGAGATATGGTCTCCTCTGACTTCTGGAATGGCCTTAAATGAGTCATTTAAAGTTTCCAGGTGAAATCTTGGTTCTGTTGAGTTAATGTAAGTATCTTTGGCACCCTGAATAGCTCTTCTCTCCTCCACAGTATAAGGAGTAACAACATTTCTCTTCTCTGCCTGAGTCACCTGTTTAGTTCTCAGGGCTTTTCAAAAGGGAATTATCAACCCGAGCACCTCACTCCAGCACTTGCCTGGGGCCATCAATGCTTTTGCAGAACATATAGCATTAATAGATGTAGTAAATAATGAGGTCCTAGAAGAAAATTATAGTCCATCTAAACAGCCTTAGCCCTCAGAGCATGTCCAAGGGCTTCTTGAGGCCATTTGACTGCAGATGAAGGGTTGGTTTCTAATTAGTGTGTTTATGGGTGCTCCAAAAGGGCACTGGGTGAACTTAGAGTAGCCCCAGCAACCTCTTCCCTCGGCTTTCCAAAAATACACTTTGTCAACACTTAGCATGAACCCCCTTTTGTCATCACCGTCCAAAAATATTCTGAACATCTCCTCTTGCTCAGACTGCCCTCCTGGCTGATCTACAGTGCTTGCCCACTCTCAAGGTAAATGTAGATTAAAGGATCAGCTGGAAACCAATCTTTCTCTTCTTTAATATTTCAGGTAGATTTATTATCTTCCAACCCATTCATTTGTCATTTTAATAAGTACCTAAAAAGTTAATTCATTAATAAGAGCAGCTTCTTCATTTATTAGCCAAGAGGCAATTGTAATTCAGGTAGCAATAAGGAATTGATGAAGAAAAAGTAAATGCCTGAGTGATACAGTAAATGTTATTGAACTCATTTCATCTATGAGTTTGAAGATAATTAATCTTGCATTGTTAATAGCTGGAGATGGACTGATCAAGGTTTGTGTTCTTTGGACATTTTAACATGAGACTATTTACACCTTGTTAATGTGGAAGGGCAATGCAAAGTTAGAATAAGAAATGTTAGTGAGAGAAATTAAAATGAATTGATGATACTCAATCAGTTAAAAAAAAAATCCTACTTTTCTCCCTTCTCTCTCTTTTTTGAGCAAAAAAAAATGTAGTTTGAGTGGGAGGAAGACTCTCCCTGCTTTCTCTGTTCTTTGCTTTGAAAAAGCTCATGGAAGAAACCAAAATTTGAATTAGGTTTTGCACTTGAAATAAGGTACAAAACAAAGCCATGCTGAATTGCACTGTGTTTGGAGGCAGGAGCAGGAGAGAGGAAAAAAAACAACATTTATACATTTGGAAAAAAGCTCTGAGTTCAAAAAGACCCTTGCAGAGACTCATTCTGCTGTTGTCCTCCTGTGTCCTCTCCTGAAGCCTTGGACTAAGAGCTCCCTTTTCCTAAATCCTTAATGTATGTAGTCCAGAGCTGACTTTTCAGAGCAACTCAGGCTCTGCAGAGGAGCATTGCCCAGGAGCTTTCTCAGGACACCCTGGCTGTATGGAGCCTCCTGCCTCACAATGGTGCCCTAAGTAGTCTGTTTCCCCACCACTGCTCCCATCCTACATCCTGCCCACCCTCTGCCTTTGGCCCATGTTTACTGGAGCCCACAGCATCTATTCTCTCTTTCTCATAGATGCTGAAAAATCTCCAGCCTTCACAGCCCAGGCAGCCTTTGCCTTTCACAAAGACCTTCTTGGGGTCTGTTTTAATGTATGTATCTCCTACTCTTGACATTTTTATGCTCCTGTCCTTGACGCCACTGAAGTGGCATCACATCCTGTGTCTGGAGGCAATTAACCTCTGTCTTCTTCAGTTTCCTCACCCACAAAATAGAGACAGTGTCCAGCCTGCCATACCACTAATAAAATGGTCTTTATATCACACCAAATACACTTCGTGATGGTGTGATTTGAAGAACTGAGAAAAGAAGCTGCTTCTCCCATCCACTGTATTTTTTTTTCCACTGCAGTTGGGGACTAAACTTATCCTTTTGAAATGTTTCCTATTTATTTCATTCCAGAAGTACATTATACCAAGCAGTAGGAAATGCTGTTTGAGTTATGGGGGAATTTGCTCATTTTAAAAAATGCTAAAATGCTCCCTGTTGAATGAAATATCTGCACATTAGCAATTACTTTTGTAGATGCCGGATGCAACCAGAAAAAAAAAATAAGAAAAACCAACTACAGAGAAACGTTTATCATGTTGAGAAGAAAAATCCATCTGATTTATAAAAGGTGCAGTAATGATATTAGCCATATGAGAACCAACAAGTAACTGCATTTATGTTCAGGTAAAATGCATGCATTTAGTTTGACTGAGCCTTAATTACTGTTTTTGTAGATCAATATGTCATTGCAAAAGGTATTAGCTGTTCAACTAGAATTTGGCACTAAACACAGGATTTTTCATTAAAAAAAAAAAAAAAGGCTTCTTTCCTGTAGTCCTAGGGTAATCTCAGTTCCAACCCCCTAACTTATGTTGTGTCTCAAGGATTTCATTGATTCCTACTTTAGCATTAGTTTTCATACAAAGCCCCAGATTCATTGTGCCTATACCCACCACAGAAATAAACATCCTAGAAGTGCTGAATAAATTTTCACCACCCTCAGCTAAATAGAATCAGGAATTTCACATACTGACTCTGTGTGTGTAACACACATACAGAGAATTATAATTTGTAGATGGAAAGTTTTTTGCTCATCTATGGTTCAGGTTGGAATTCATGGGCAGAATAAGAAGAAAATCCTCCAATTGTTAGTGCTGACATATATTCGCTCAGCAACAACTTATTTCACTTACCTGTATAAGGTTTAGGTGGCAAATTGAAGCTTGTTGTCTGGTCTTCTTGTATAATCAAGGGAGAAAGATACTTTCAGAGGTGGCTTCAACCTGTTTATGACACTGACCTGCACTGCGATGGACCAAGGAGCAACAGGCATCATGCCCTTGGGTGAACTTGCAAGCTAGAGAGCTCTTGGCTCACCTACAAGGGAGGGAAGATGCCTTGGAAAAATATTTCAAAAGGCGGTTTCAAAAACCAAAAATGCAAGATAATCAAAACACAGAACAATACAGCAGAGCTAAAAGAAAAACATCTACTTTGCCTATACTGTTGACTAGCAGCTACCTTCTTCACTCTATAAATACTGCCATCAGGGTGGGTCTAATTTGCACTCTTCATGAACAGCAGCTGGGCTGCAGGCCAGGTGACTCTCCCTTTGAGCAGGGATGCCTCTCAAAGTTTGACGTTCCTTACATGAGCCTAAGAGATCCTTCTTTGCCCAAGGTGGAGAGATCTCTGACCCTCGGCAGATCCTTCGTAAGTGCCTGATAACATGCTGAATTAATACTGATGAAACATTACTAAACCATGTATTATAATAATATCCATTCCTGCAAACGGTTTGCTGTAAGTAGGATTGAATCTACAACTTCCCAGAAAGCTGAAATGAAGGATCTTTTTTAAAATAAAGGCATTCATATGCTTCCATTATGTCAAACTCTATCCACAATCTATTTTCAGCAAATGCAGTGTGTTGTCCATGGGTGCCACAGTTAGAATTTTGCTCTGCTTCATCAACTGTAGCCAACCCAAACTAGAGTTGCACTCTTATATTTAAATCCCCTCCCTTCTTGATGGTCTATTGACCTCCACACCATGGAAACATCCCCTTTGGATTGGTGAGGAATGAGCAATGAGTAAGACAATAGATCAGTGTACTTTTCTCAGTAGACAATAACAGTTGTAGATACAGAAGCAGAACTTTTTTTCTTAACTCTTCGTTATACGTGAAGTCCCATGGTTTCCAACTGCACCTCAGTAAAGTCACCTCAACAAGCTCATTGGCTGAAGCCAACTCATGTATCACGACACAGCAACGACATACTTCAAAGACATTTCCCTTTGAAGGCCATGATAAAAGAAGATTCAAAGAAAATTGAATCCATCATCAAATAACTTTAGAGTCCTTTTTTCTAAAAAACCCCATCTCTTACTTGTTATAAATTATTTAAGGGAAATCCTGCTGGTTCTGTTCTCTCTTAATTTATTTTTCTCTGCTTTGAGAGTATTAATTCAGGTCCCTGTCTGACACTGCAAATGCAGCTTAACTTCTTTAAAATGTGGGAGTATAGCCTTGATGCGTTGCTCCATAGCAGACCCCTGTTTTTAGAAATTGTGTTACAGCCCAGACAGAAACCTACTGCTGAATTTACATAAATTCATCGCACTGAGGAAAAAGAACAAAGAACAAGAACAACTTCCTTTCCCTCCAGAAAAGAAGGCTGTGTTCTGCTCCTGACAGCTTAGGTAGTTTCCATCTTGTTTTACATTTCTGACTTGTTCATGGTAAGAATAATTAATTACAAAAATCTATCTGTTTTTCTTATAAAATAAAAAATATATTTCTTCCTAACGATGAAGGATATTCAGTGTGTTAGGCACTTAGATACTTAAATGTGTGATCTAATTAGGTTCCTTGACTATGTTACTGGTACTGCAGAATTATTCTAAGTGTCAGGAATGTTTACATCAAGGTAATATTTGGAGCAAAATTTCAAGAAGAGGACATTGAATATACTGTGTTTGCAAATCTGTTGTACTTGCTGTTTACTCCTGATCCTTGAGGAGTAATCAAAGACATCTTAATACAGACATCTTAATGCTTAATCTTGATCAACTTTTGCCTCTTTATTTCAGCCCTTACCAGACCTCTCTGTTTGTAGGAAGGCTGCTTTCATTGGATGGTGGGTCCAGTGATCATTTAATTTTTTATAACATTGTGCAGCATGTCTGAGCATAGGCAGTTTTACAAATGAATGGACCCTATAAATAAATAACAATAGATTTTCAAAAAAATCCAATATATTTTGAACATTCTGTACTATTCTTCCGCAGGGATGTCTCTTCGGTAGCATACAGACAATACTCTCAGTTAAAGTTCTATGCACTTTGTCCCCTTTTGTCCCTTAGGACTCAAGAAAAAAAAAACCCCTCATCTGCAAAATCCTGTACTCTAATCCATAAAACATGTCAGCCTCTGCACAGACTACTTGGGAGGTAGCGTTCATGTATAATTTCCATTCTACTTTTTGCTTTTTTTGTACAGTTCTAGCCCAGAAGCAGATCTCTCTGGTTTCTTGGCTGGTGCAGAGCTCCAGAAAGGGAAGTTAAATGTAATACTGTAACTTCTAACATCACTTCTGCCTGCAAAATACCTGTGCTTCCTAGAAGTCACACTTTAAGACACTGTACCAGAAGGTGAAGGTCCTTTCCAGAGACCTCCCCAGCCACTAAAAGTCTCTGGAAGTCACAGATGACTCTGCAGGACAGAAAAGCATCTGAGTTTCCATGGGTGTTCCCTCGTCTGGCACGGCACATGTCTGTCAGGAGAAGTGGATTTCATGTCAGGCTGGGATGGAAACTTGTCCAGTGCATTGGCTCTTGGCTATCAGTCAAATTTGTCATCAGCCATGAATAATTGCAGGTCTCTCTCCAGCAAAGGCCTGAGGGGACCAGTGAGAAAAAAAACAGCCACTTGCTGAAAAGCACAATAGGATGAGAATCTAACAGCTCTCTGCTCTGTCATCCCCTGACCTGAATTCATGCCCTAGTCCTTGCCTTTTGAAAAGAAGCAAACTCTTCACCTCCATCAGTGAAGGAAAGATGTTTTTACACAAAGGCGCCTGTGTGTATGGGAGGTGGGGATGAATTTCCCCAAGGAATGCTGTCAAGGACTGAGAAATGAATAAAAACACGGAGCAGTGGAGGGGGGACAACTCTGTCTAGAGGACTGTCAGGGCAGTAAACAAGGAAAATGTTAGCTTTTGTTTTTTCTGCTCGTTGTACATCAACAGAGGGGCTTTAGTAACACAGAGTTTAGTAGTGGATAACACTGTTATTTCTGAGGGAGACAAATAGAAAAGGGCCAAAAAGGTGAAAGCAAGGAAGCACAGGAGAACTCTGAGCGCTCCTGGCAGCACCCAAAGGAGTGGAAAGGAGCCCCACAATTGCCAGGGTCCCTAACACAGAATCACAGAACGGCTGAGGTTGCAAGAGACCTCAGGAGGTCATCTGGTCCAATCCCCCTGCTCAAGGCACCTAAAGCCCATGACCATGTCCAGACAGCTATTGAATATCTCGAAGGAGAGGGACTCCACAACCTCTCTGGGCAACCTGTACCAGTGCTCAGCCACCCTCACAGTGAAAAAGTGTTTCCTGATGTTCAAGAGGAACCTCCTGTGTTTCAGTTACCTCCTCAGAGGTAAGATGCTCCACTCCCACAATCATCTTTGTGATCCTTCGCTGATATCTCTCCAGCATGCATCCAGGATACCATTATCTATCTTGGCTGCAAGGGCACATCACTGGCTCATGTTAAATTTGGTGCCCATCAGGACCCAGCAGGTCCTTTTCTGGCAGCTGGGTGGCCCCCAGCATATACTGGTGCATGGGATTGTTCCTCCCCAGGTGTAGGACTTTGCACTTCCCCTTGTTGAACTTCACGAGGCTCCTGACAACCCATGTCTCCCGCTTGTCGAGGTCCCTCTGGATGGCAGCACAACCCTCTACCACTCCTCCCAGTTTTGTGTCATTAGCAAACTTGACAAGGATACACTCTGCCCCATCATCCAGTTTATCAATGAAGGCGTTTAACAGGTCTGGAACCAGTAGAGACACTTGGGGTACACCACTGGCCTCCAGCCAGACTTCAGGTCACTGACTGGCATCCTCTGGGTCTCACCATTGAGATGGTTTTCAAACCACCTCACTCTCTGCTCACATCGATTTGCAAAGCTTACATGGGGTGTATACTGTGCATTATGTTTTCTGCCACATGTAAATAACAGATACATTCCTGAAATCAATATGAATCCAAACATACAGAGTGTCTTTTATATTCTGTCCGATTTCTCACTCACCTTCCGATTATATCCTCCATCGCAGCCCCTGTGCAGGAAAGTATGAATAACATTTTTGTTTATTGACTGATACAGAATGGAGGCATATTTCCCTGCAAAAGATTTATGATCCATGAACCCATTACATTTGGATTGCAGATAGCACATTAGTTTGGGATTTGTCTCATTCAGAAAGCATTGACAATGGCGATTCATCACAATAATTTCACTAAAGGATCTTAGCAATGTCTCATGCCAGAAGCAGGTGCTCAATTTCCATCCATTATGAGAGTCATATGAATGGAGACATTGCAATAAAAATGTAAGCATTGTTATTTATTTAGGATGCGGGAAAAATGTACATGGCAGAGACACTTATTGCTTTGTGTGCTTGTGGAGTTGGACCTTTGCTGGGAAAAATCTTTTCAAGCTGTTAAAATTCATGAATTGGGCAGATATCAGACCTTCAAGTGTCTATATTGTTCCTTATAATGGAAAGATGAATTCATCTTCCATGTTCCAACCCATCACGATCCCTCAGAGGGCTTGAGTATGACCTTTAATGGAAAGCAATGTGGAAATTCTGTAGACATTGATCCAAACTGTCAAAAGGGAAGCCTAAACTTGGGGCTCGTAACTATATTTAAGCACCTAAATATGTGACCTGAGATGGAGAACTGGAGGAGCTCCAGCTCAAAAGCATGGAGACCTACCAGGAAAATAAACACCATCAAAATTCAAACCCCTTGTCCAAGTGCCTGTTTAGGCACTATTTAACAAAAATACTTTTTTTTTTTTTTTAAATTGAAACACATTTTTCTACAGATTGTCCTCTTTCTGGAAAGAGCTTCATTACTCTTTGAATAATGGCAAATGCAGCTCCTCCTCAGAACTGTTGTTTGCCCACATTATCCATTAAGGAGAGGTCTGTGCTGTCTGAACCAGATACAGTTCAGAACACTACGAGGAGAGGCCATGACAGATGCAAGTCCAGCTGAAAAACTAAGACCATCAGTGAAAACTGTGACACAAGTGACAAACTTAGAGTACCAGAAGCACCTCCACCTTTTTTTTTATTTTTGGGCAGAAAATCCTTTGGCTTTTTATTTAAGGCACCAAAAAAAAAAAAAATTTTTTTTTTTTTAAATTTCCCTTGGTATTCGAGGGAAAAAACCCCAACGCTTCATTTGTGTTCTGTTCATTGACAGACACTATTTGTCAACACTATCTGTAGTAATTTTTTAATAAGGAGCTAGTTATATTATTACAATGGCTGTCAACAGTCCATTTAATGACAGCAGATACTTGAAATTATGCAGCCACACGATCTGCAAGCAAAAGAAAGGAAACCGAGCACACATCCTGGTAGAGTTCTGCAGTTGTTAGCTTGCACATCTGTCCACATCTTCATAATACATCACTCGGTTTAACTTCTGCCTGTCCACTGAGTTTGCCTCCACATCTCATAAACTTGTTTTACTGTAGCTCTAAGTCACTGCTACTATGGAGCAAGACAGGTAGTGCTGTGTCGTAAAACCCATCCAAGAGCACATCTGCCCTTATATTTCCTACTCACAAAAGCTTCTGGAGGAGGAAACACAGTCTCCCAGACAGAGTATTACTGTCCTGAACAGGAACCATTTGGATTGTCAATTGAAATGTAAATGAAAATTTAATTTGGGCAGAAAATTAAGAAATCTGCTTCACAGATACTGCCTGATTTTGGAGTGGCAATTGCAGCAGTGTATTCAAAATGGGGAAGAACTTAATGCAAAACTAAAATGAGAAATGCATCTGGTTATCTTACTTCTTTACTGGAATCGATGCCCTCCACTCAGCAAAGTACTCAAGCATCAAACATAGGGCATGTGCTCATATGCTTGGGCATAGAGTTGGGTACCATTAACGCAGGGCCATAACATACTAGTTTCCATTAACTGTGCATTATGATGAATGGATTATTCAACTAATTCAGCTGTATGGGCCTTCATACCTACCTGCCTTTTAATTTACTCATGTGTCATCTTCATAAGAAAGCTTTAGTGACCTTAGGTATGCCCTGAAGAAGGGCCAGTGGGTATTTCACAGAAGGCTCCTTCCCTGGAAATTAAGACAACTGTTATCTGACAAGTGCATCACTAATTTGGTAGCATAAAACTTGCTTCTAAAGCAACTTTATGCAGGTTACTTCCAAAAGCTGTTCTGCAGACTTGCTGCCTCAGTGTTGTTTTACATCATTTACCTGTGCAGTTAATTATCCTCTCCTAAGAATGGACTGTTCATTGTCTTTAATGACTTGCGTCTTATTTTCTGCCCTCTGAAAAGGTCAGTACTGTCTGACACACCCTCCTGAGGATCCTCAGGACGCAGTATTGTGTCCCTACTACTTGTAACCAAACGGATCCTCCACAGATGCTTTCACAGCTCACAGATGTGCAGAGCTGTACGAATAGGCAGGCTGTGTTGCTTTGGATTCCCTTCACAAGCATATTGGGATGTAGGATGGTTTTGTAGCTGGATTTTAAGGGGTTCGCACACAGAAGGAATAGATTTTCCTTCATGTGAGTCACCTTAAATTAGTTTTTGCTCACAGCAGGTTATGATTAAAACAAATGCAAACTGCTCAACGCCAAACACAGCAGAGTTATAAAGCCTTAGAAGGTGCCAGAAAGGAAAAGAATGCATGCAGGTATTCATCTGTTCTTCCAGTGACACTCAAAGCTCCATCTCTTAGAGCCTGGCCCAGTGGACAGACCATTCAACATTTACAGACTTTGGGCTAACGAGACATTTCTTAAACATCCCAAGTCATAGGACAAGCAGAACCATTGGAGGAATCACCAGTGTGACCTCTCAGACCCAACATGCAGATTAAATGATTAAAGCAGTCTGAGAGAGACCCCGGAGGTATCACATTTGTTGTAGGGATCCAAATATAGTGTACCACTTCTTCCCTGGCTTAAACAGTGGAACAGATGGCTTGTTGAGTTAGCAATAACTCTCCGTACTTCCAGCAGCTCTGCCCAGAAATAACTGAATAATATCGTATCACACTCTGAAGTGGGCATTTAAAAGTGTGTGCAAGTTCATAAGCGCAGCTCATATTCCTGCGATTGTTCACTGTCCTGCTTGTTCGCCATTCATTTGGTTGGAATTTGCAGCGCTGAAGAATTCGGCTCTGAAGAGCTGTATAAATCTTGCTGAAGTGAAAAATTTCTCTAGTGTAAATGTCACCTTTTGGAAAGAAATCTGCAGAGTTTTCTGGCAGTACACCTTTTGCAGTATTAAGATAAGACACTAATTGTCATAAAACAAGCACTCTTCCACATAATGAGAGTCAGCAGCAATATTACCGACCACAGGGAGTAACAAAGTCA
The DNA here is from genome assembly GCF_000699245.1 of Pterocles gutturalis. Classification (NCBI taxonomy): domain Eukaryota; kingdom Metazoa; phylum Chordata; class Aves; order Pterocliformes; family Pteroclidae; genus Pterocles; species Pterocles gutturalis. The sequence continues at coordinate 64,029 of NW_010145437.1, read as the reverse complement.
ACTGGAAGAGAGCACTTTTTGAAAGCCAGGGTTGGTTGTTTATCTTCAGGCAGAAAAAGATTATGTTTATCTTCATGAGACCTAAAGGCAAGATACATAACTTCATATTAGTGGCACAGTATACAGAGAGTCAGCCATGCTCTGGATTCATTCCTTCTAAAGGAATGTGCCAGACAGGATGAGTGGATCTCTCAGGGGCTGGCTCTGTCCAAGGCGTAGGCTCTGCTTTTTTTCCCTGTTGAACTTCATCAAGTTCATGCTGCTCCAACTCGTGTCCTTCCATGAAGGAAGGGCTGTGTAGCCTTGACAACACTGCAGGTCTAAGTTCCTCACCACGTTTGCATTGACTCCGGGCAAAGCTCCTAGCAAGCTGATCCCCATCCACCAGAAAAGGAGATTTAAGTCATTAATAGTCTCCTAACTTACAATTTGTAAAGTTGTGGCACTGTGTTTTCAGAAGGATGTAAACAAGGACAGCAGCCTGCAGCCAGGAAAATGCTAATTAATGTATAAGTCAGAAATGTTAGTGATGTAATAGGAAGAAAAGAGAGGAAGCAGCAGCTCTGGCCAGCCTTTAAGAGTGATGACACAAAAGCTTCACGGACTACTTTGAGCAGTTTGAGTAAGACAGAGATCTGAGAAGAGTCTTCCAGGAATCACTGCTGGCCAGGAAACACCTCTCCCAAATGCAGCAAGAGAGCAGAAAACACACTTCAGTGCTGAGGGTTCCCAGCAGGGGTGACAAAAGGCAAGAGGTGGGTGTATATATGCACCTCTGTGCATATGTCCTCCCCATCTTCATCCTTCCTCGGTCTGTTTTATCCATCAGTTGTGCTTGCCTGGATGAGTTCATAAGCCTGTCCTTTGCACGCTGTAATTGGGACTCTGAAATGTATTCCTTCAGAAACTTGGCTTTTGAACTTTTTTGTTTGAGCTAGGAAAAATGTGTACTTTTAAGTAGGTCATTGAATTTCTTCAGAACCCAACTCCTTTGACAGAGGCTTGTTATTTTTCTGTGTGTGTTTCAACAGGAAAACACATGATTTCAGAGTCAGCTGGCATGTTTTTATTTCCAAATGCAGAGTTTCCTCTTTTGTGGCTTGTGGAGTTGAATATTATTATAAATTGAGCTCCTAGATCTTTTGCTGTGCTGACACTTCTCTTCCTCTTGTACCACTCCCCTTTTCTCCTGTCCCAGTTTACTGCGATTATTTTTTCAGTTGGGAATTCCAGTATTTCACAAGCTTTTTCATCTTTCTCTTTACTGTCCTTTCCTTTGTAATCTCCTCCTCCTCCCATGTTTTTACCAGTCCCTTGATCATTCACCTTCTCTCTCCTTTTGCCAGGCTTCCCTATTCTCTTCCTTCACGTTCAAATGTTCACAATTTCTGAGTACCTTAATTAAATCCTCTGCTTGAACAACTTATAAGCAAGGCCCAGATGCTTCCTGCTTTTCAGAGAACACGTGCAACAGAGCTGGTGGAACCTGTCCATAAATTAGTAATTTTTCTCCATGGGCATCCATCAATACTTCTACCACGCCAGCTTTGAACAGAGCATGGTCCAGCTCCTCAGGTTTGCAGACATGGAGGCGGGACAGGCAAGACACTCAGCTCTTCCTGAGTCCTGGTGGAAGGCGAAAGCCAAGGTGGTGAAACACAACGTCAAACTCTCACACACCAATATCTACCAAAACTGCTATTTCTAATTATCATGGTTCTTCTGCTGTGCTGTAGGCTCAGATTTTTGGCATCTCAGAATCTGTCCCAGAAGTTAAAGTTACAGGCACACCTCCCACCAGCCCAGGTTGCTCAAAGCCTCATCCAGCCTGGCCTTGAACCCCTCCAGGGATGGAGCATCCACAGCTTCTCTGGGCAACCTGGGCCACTGCCTCACCTCCCTCACAAGGTCCATGTCCTTCTTATGTCGGAGGCCCCAGAGCTGAACACTGCTGCAGGTGGTGTCAAGCTGAATCTCATAAAGCAGCTCTTCCAAATTGTACTCCAGACAGGCGTGCCATGCATGAACGGGATGGCACCATCTTGTCCCCTGCTCTGTCTTGGCACTCACCTTGCTCTCCCAGCCTGGTTTGATACAAGACTTGATGACAGTATGGCTGAACGTGGTTTATGACCAGACACGGTAACAGGACCTGTAACAAATGCATCACTGGGAGAAACATCTCTCCAGCTAATGAAAATGGCAGATGTCCAGGCCCATCCTTTCAGCAATCTCAGCAGTTAACTTTGTCAGCCACAAGATGCTGAGCACAATAGCACTGTCTAGATTTACGTGCTGGAAATAGATATTTGTCTTTTCTTCTGCTCGTGTTCACTCGTTTCTGCCAGGCAGAGAAAACTTTAAAACCTAAATCTTTATGCAAACCCAAAGTGAAGAGAAAGAACGCCAGTGGTTACAGGGAACATAGGCTTGGTTTATCTTCAGAGAAAGAAGAAGCCTAAAGACTAAGGAGGACTCACTGGACAGATGCAGTTTTGTAGTGCATCTACCAGGGTAGATATCAGTCTAAAAGAAATCCTGTTTGTGACCTCCAAGACCACTCCATGGCAGGAACGGAAGGATGGTGAGAGAGGACAGTCAGAAGATTCACTTCAAGAGTGCACACTTGACCAAGGGAGCCACTGCTAGCCCACTAGAGAAAATGAACTTTATTCCTTTCTGTACATTTTTGTCCTTATTGTGCACACTGCTGAGTTAAAAACAGCTCCTTGAGTTGGTCTGTGAAGTGTAACCATCCTATTTATGCACTAAAAGAGCCTTGCTCTGAATTTATAAAGAGGTTGGCCGCCTTCCAGACCACAGCAGGTCTGTGCTCAGCCAGACTGCTCATCAACTCGGAGCAGTCCCCTTACAGCACTGCAGAGATGAGGTGCTGGTTAGAAAGTCCTGTTCGTGTACTTCTCCATCCTTGTATATTGCATGCTGTCTCACTGAGCATGGTTTGGACAAATTCTAACCATCTCAACACACTGCTCTGCACCTCATCCTCTCCAGATGTGGGAAATACTTAGTTGTCTTAGGGAAGAGGGAAAAAGGGAGACAAAATTATACACAGAAGAAAAGAGAAAGCTAGACATGGACAGCAACTTCTTTCCAGGCTGTGCAGAAAAAAGCAGGAGCCTTAAAGCATAACATAAAAGCAAAATAAACATTGTGTTTACAGAGGCAACTCTCAGTGATTAAGCCTGTCCTGGTTTCAGCTGAGACAGAGTTAATTTTCTTCATAGTAGCCAGTGCAAGGCTGTGTTCTGGATTTGTGCTGAGAAGGTGGCTGATAACAGACTGATGTTTATAGTTTCTGCCAGAACAGTCAAGGACTTCTCTGCTTCTCTGCTGTGCCCGTGTCTGCAGGGGCAGGAGAAGCTGAGAGGGAGCACAGTCCCAATTGCTAGCCCAGAATTTGATTCTAGGTTTAGGACTGAGACCCAAATTGGCCAATGGCCTATTCCATACCATGCACGTCACGCCCAGTATAGAGATGAGGCTCTGTCTGGAAGTGCTCTCTCTTGCTCCAGGTTGTGTCAGTCTGGGTTGCCCCTCTCTCAGGGTCATCTCGGACTCTCAGACCCTTGGGCTCTTATCTCCATTCTGGGATTGTGGTTTCAGGACTCTCCCTGCTCTGGGATTATTATCTGGGAATGGGCTGAGCCTTGGTCATCGGGTGGTGAGCGGTTGCACTGTGTAACACTCATTTGTATATTTGTATCTATTGTTACTATTATTATCATCATTATTTTCAATAGTATTGTAATTTAGTTATTCAATTGTTCTCATCTCAACCCATGAGTCTCTTTTCCCTTCACCCCTTTAATTCTTTCCACCACCCCTGAGAGGGGAGGGAGGAGGGTGAGTGAGTGGCTGTGTGGTGTTTGACTGCCAGACAGAGTCAAAACTACAACAGCACTCCTTTCCCTGTTTCCTTTTTCCCCTAAATATTGACCAACAGATGACACCACTGCTGTTCTGCTTTTAAACAAACGGGGAACAGACAAGCTGCTGCTGAAAGTCTCCAAACACAGAGTTATATCCCTCCCTTCCCTTCTGTGAATCCAGCCCAATATGTCAATTTGCTTTTCTTAATTACTTTTTGTTTATTTCCTCAAATGGTTTTCCTTGTGAAACCTGTTGATGCTCTGTTTTAGGTTTTTGTAGAGTGCTTGTTTTCTCTGTTTTAACCCATTCACACCACACCTCTTCCTGCAGCCTGCTGCAGAGACAGCAACATGGGCTACCATGGCTTCCTGGAGGGAAGACCGACAGCACCATTCCCTCAGGTCCAGGAGGCTTGACTGAACAAGATTAAAAATCGACTGTCAAACTCAGAGACAATTTTGTTAGAGAGGATCAACTGGAAGACCAAGTGGTAGGACTTTTACACAGTTTCCTCAGGGAATAAGATAGACCATAACTTCCAAACCCAAGAGAAGATGGAGTTGGCTGTCCCATCACTTCCAAAAGCTGATCACAGCCTCCTAATGGCACAGCCCTACGATGCCACGGAAGAAGACTAAGGTCATCTTCACATCTTTCTTCCTCCCTAGGAGATGCAAGAGCAGGGACAGGAGAGGAACACTCAGATGGTCACTGTAACGGTGCTGAAGTTTGTCTAGACTTCTGCAAAGCCTTGAACCATGTCTGGTCTTACTCCCTGCTCCTTATCTGCTTAGCAGGAGCCAGGGGAGGCAGCTGGTGTCCCTGCCCAGCACTGGTGCGAGGGGACAGGTGGTGCCAGAGCATGAGCGCACCAATACCACACTTAAAAGTAGACTAACAGCATTGCAGATGTTTTTCTGGCAATACCTGTAGCGTAACTGAGCAAAACCCAAAGGTTTAATTTTGCAGGAGTTGATGGCTGTCGATCACGAACACCATTCCTTGTCACTTGTGGACACAAGGGAAATCTTCTGCTTTCAAAACATACTAACTACTTGAGTGCCCATTACATGCTTGACTTGTTCCTCTGAAGAGTGCCTGGATGCACAAGAGAATACAGTACATAACCAAAAGTCTCTTCTTCGTGTTAATCCTGATGAATTAAGCAACAGACAATATTGCAAGCACTCCCTCCAGACTGAGTGATATTTGCATAAGAAAGAACAAGGGCTTCTTCATTAGTTATACATTGGTTTCGTATAATTGAAGTTTCATTTTGTTGTGAGCCCTAACAAAGCTTTAAAGTTAAAATACAAAGCCATTAAGGATGCTACTACTAATTAGCAACACACACCATTAATGGCCTGATCCTAGAAACTCTGAGACCCGCGAGTAATGAGATTTTAATGAGACGGTCCTCACAAATGAAATTATAAAGGGGCCTTTGGTTTTGCAGAATTGCACCTTAGAGAAGACTTTCATAAGAAAAAAACAGATTATTTAACAGCAGCAGTTTCTTAATCCAAAACCTTGGAGATTCTCAGTTAGTAAAAACAAACAGAACTGAAAATCCTATTATGAATCAATTATAAAGACCTCTAGTCCAGTAAATTTTACTTTGAAAAATGAAATTTTAAAAGAGAGACATTCTAAAGCACACAACCTTAGTCTTACCAATTGCCACAATTTTATTTCTATTTTGTGAGAGTTCCCTGAAGACTTTGCCACATTCCTTTCAGGGAAGCCCTCTCCTCAAGCCCCGAACACCTGGATGAACAATCTAGTGGCACAACCTTCCCAACATCACAATATACTGATTAACTATTAAGGTCATTAAATTGAAACCTTTTCCCTATACTGATAATTTGCTGTATCATAAGGCTTCCTGGTGAACCGTAGTTAGGTGGGAAAATGACAATGATGCAAAGCATTAGAATAAAGCTCATTTAAAAAATAATTATGTTTATTTAATTACATTAAGATTTTTCACTGAATATTAAGTTAGCTGGAGGTGTCAGAGAGAAATACCCTAAACAGAAAAATAAAAAACAAGGATTGGACTCCAAGAGCATCCCTTTTGTCTTTCATTGAGCAGCGTAATTAAATTAAGGGGGACTGACTGAGTGTCAGCCATCTGCAGGAGTAATTCTCTAACTTCATTAATGCTATTGTGCCTGCAGAAGTCTTGGTGGTAATTTCTCTCAGAAGTGGTCTGACTAGAGCCTGGTGATGAGCTGGTGACGTGATATGAAAGCATTGCACAGGGCAGCTGTTCCTCGAGCTGCTGTGCTCCCTGTGGAATAGCTCGGGTAGAGCTTTGGAAACGCAGGGAACAAGGCACACGAGGGGCGACGGAGGGGCTGGGGAAAGCAGGGAGTGTTCACATGTACTGTCAGCTAATGCCACACACCAGGCACTGAAATGGACCATGCAGCTCAAGAAAGCAGAAGATATTACTCAAGAAAAACAAGGTGCAAACAGATCTGCAGAGGCATGATGAAGTTCGGAAAAGATGCTGATAATAGCCCCTAGCCTGAAAATAACCAGTCTCTATAAGCTAAGGAAATATAGGGAGGTGACAATAAGGTAGATGTGATGTTGGGAGAGGTCAGATCCTTTCTCTAATCCAGAGTGATGGCTACGCATTGTCCTGGTTTAACCCCCTCCTGACTGCCAGGCTCTTTGAGCCCGTGTCCTGTCCCTGACAGAGACCAGCAGTGCTGGCCTGGGGAAGAGCACAGGGAACCCTGGGCTGTTTCAAATGGGCACGACAGCCTGCAACAGGATGTCAGAATAGAATTTACTGTCACAAAGTAATATTGTCCTTCAGCACCTTCCCACCTGCAATTCAGAGCCTTCCTCAGCTGCAGGTGATGCCTGAGTCTTCATGGTTAATAAACCACAATGGACTTTTTTTTTTTTTTCATGCATTTGATCCTTTTATACATCCATTTGGCTCTTCAGAAACTTGGCCTCCTGTGGCAAGGAGGTCCATAGGTAACCATGCACCAAACATACATAATTTTTTCTTTTTCTTTGGTTTAAGTTGCTCCCCAAGGGCTTCATTCTTCAGGTATCAGCTCTTTGAAACTCCACCTAATGTATATGGGCAGCCTGTAGGGTGTGCTCTTCATGTGTCCCTGTCCATTGGTGACCATAAGGCTGATGTCTCCACCATGACCCTAGATGCCTTAGTGCCCTTCCAGCTTATGATGCGGTGGTTTCACAGCCATAGGCAACACTCAGCCCTCTCGAGTGCTGCAATAATACTGCAGAGTTCATATCGCCGCTGTACGACAAGGCTGGGATTAGAGCAGGGACAGGGAGATGTGATCCTGACTTTCTGCACAGCCCCGATGGCACATCTGACTTGGGTTTTGCAGAACAACCCATGGGGGACAGTTCAGATCCCTCAGCACTGTGCTGCACTGCAGGGGCACATATTTCACTTTAATTCTAAAGGTTACAACATAGTGTTTATTTACAGTCTCCTGATTACATCTCGGTATGTAAAGCAATAAATCAATTGAGCATTGAAGACTCATGAAAGGACACATTAATAATTTTCCACTCAATTCTACCCCACTAATTGAAGATTTTTCACTGTGAAGTTCTGTCCCTTAACATCCCATATGAAGTAATATTTGTCCTTTAATTTTTACATTCACTTAAATGTAAATTTTAATTTATTTTCAATTGAAAATAATTTTGGTTTTTGGCTTTCCATTTAAATTAGAAACACTCTAAGGGCACTTGTTTATTTTTTCTCTAAAAATGTCACCTGTTAATTTGATAAATATTTCTACATGTGTTAAGCTGCAGAATAGTTATGAGAATGGCAAGTTAATTATTTCAAAATTCTAAGGAACACTTATTTTTAAATTCCTAATTGAATAGAATGCCCTGAACAGCAGTTTTATTTATTTTCAGTACAAGAACAATTTTCTTTCAATTTCTCAGATTTTTCCTATTCCCACATAAAGTAACACCTACCAAAGAAGGAAACTTCAGTGTTCAATGTTTTGGTTTTTTAAACCCTTCCATTGATTTACAGCATCACTGTGGAAAGCAGTGCAGACCACTGTCTGGCCTAAAAATTAGGATAAGCGAAAAGATTTATGTTTTCTTCTCACAGAAATTTTAAACTCATTTTAAAAGTTATGATGAGATATAATTCCCTAGATAAACTGAAGCATCATAAAACATTTTTTCCAGTTAAAGCAGATTTCCAGAGTGTAAAAAATATAATTTCTGGTTAGGCTTCAATTTAATTCTCTTTAGCTGCAGGGCCTCAATGTATAGCCTATGGCAGTTCTCCATGTTTAGGACAGCATTATTAAAAGCATAATAAATTGACCAGTTTATATTATTTCAGACCAGTTACGTTCTCCAGAAATTCTGTAGTGCTGTCAATGAATCAGTGCTATAACTCTGCCCCAATCATCTGCTCTGCTATCCATTGCTATCATTATTTTCTCTAATGTGCCCTCCCTCTAAGGGCAGAGCAGTGACCCTGCCCAAAGGGTTGAGAAGCTGCAGCTCAGGGTCCTACTCATAGATGCATATTCAGCAAGAAGCCAAGAAAGGCGTGAAGGTGCCAGAGACAACACTCCAGCAGAGAGCCTAGAGGTGCCCACCGCTGCACGGGGCTTGCAGGGGTTTCCTTGCTCACCACGGTGTTTCTGGCTGGAGGTGCTCTACACACAAATCACCTTCAAACAATAGTCACAGAATCACAGGATGGTTTGGGTTGGAAGGGACCTTAGAGATCATCTAGTCCCACCCCCTGCCATGGGCAGGGACACCTCCCACCAGCCCAGGTTGCTCAAAGCCTCATCCAGCCTGGCCTTGAACCCCTCCAGGGATGGGGCATCCACAGTTTCTCTGGGCAACCTGCCCCATGCTGTTATACGTGACATTTTGCAATGTAAAGATGGGCAATAAATGCTAAAAACATATGCCAAAGTGTCAGAGTGTTCCTGAAATAAGCGTACAGGGCGAATAGCTCAAGGATAAGCACAGCATTTGTCACAAATGGCAGGGATATGGAAGTGGTCTTTAAAGCTGAGTTACAACAGAATGGAAGGACCATGAAAAAACAGTTTGTTTGGGGGAAGAGGTGTCTAAGGGTTGACACATTACCGTGGGACAGTACAAGAAGATCAGTTTGGTGAAATCCCCATGCCAGTTCAGGGCAGCTCAGCACAGCCTTCCCTGAGAAGTTTCTGGGGCAGGGTTTGTATCAGCTCCAGCCGTGCTCAACAGAGAATTCTCTCTCAATACAGAAATATTGTTGCGGCAACAGTGCTCAGAATCTTCTTCAAAGAGCTTGCATGACTTTTAAGTCTGACAAGACTGAGAAATGTTGTCCTAAATAATTCATATTTGTAGTGTAATACCAGGAGAAAGGAACAGCAAAGGATGCATGCAACATGCGCTTCTTCAATCACCCCATAGCCACAGCTTCGGCAGTACAAATCTCAAATGATCTCCCCAATGCAATCTTCCCAACAATGTAGATCCTGACACCCAACAGCTGAGCAGGACTGCTGAGCTCCTACTGCCCCAGGGGATGGTATGGTGAGGATGCTCAGCACCACAGGGGATTTAGCCCAGACTCTCAGATGTTGCCATCTTTAAAGTAGTCGATGATGGAAGCCTGATTTATTTGCAGCTCTTCACCTTTCCTTGACATAACTGGGTTTGGAGGTTTCCCACTTCAGCTTTCACGCTCATCAGGCAAATGACAGTAATGACATTGCTAAGAACTGGAAAGGTGTGATCTGGGTGTTTTACATGGTTATCATACCCAAGATACTGCCACGAGAGAAAGCACAATGTACTGAGCTCACCTTAGTGAAGAGGAGGACATGTGAAAACAGCCAGCCTTAGCTAGCTCTCTTGCAGCTAGGCGTAGGGATGAAAGACACACTTGGAGAGATGCCAGAAGAAGCAAAGAGGAGACAATCAATACAGACATTCAGTAATACCTTGAGTCCCAGGGAGAGTATAGCTTGCATACAAAAAGTAGCCACTGTAAAGAATAGGCAATAACGCTGCCACAAGGATTTTGAGTGTCCCCCCTCTTAAGGAGCTCTTATCACAATTACAGGAACCATGTCTGTTGTTGGCCACCCCACGAGCAATGGTGAAAGGATCCAAAGTTCATGCCCTGCTAGCTGACTACAATGCTATTGAAGATGAATAATTTATTCCATATTAAACCCCAGTTCATTATGTGATAAAATGTACATTTAAAAAAAATGCCATCAGAAGGAAGTGTTCCCTTTGCTTTTTCTTACAAGAATGACTAACTTGGTAAATTCCATCCACTACCCAAAGGGGACACAAGGGTCCTGAAGATCTGTGGCCTAAGCTTTAAAATAAGTAAGGTCAAGGTGCAAACTCGTAGCAACAGTTGTAATTACTTCAAACATTCAGATCATGTTCCTTGAGAGACCTGCCACAGGGACAGACAGGGATGACCCTCCATAAAGGGTTGTGTATAAAAATCCTATTAACCCTTTCCCCTTCATTAAGCTCTGTCCAGAGGAAATACTATAAACAAAGAAAAGAGACCTGTGGCTTGATACATCCAATCAGATGTTTGGAGGTACTTTGTTAACAAGTGCCAAAAACCAAAAAGAAAACACTAAAATCATTGTCAAAAGACCTGATTCTTAAGTGCCCTGTTGGTTGATTGTAAGTTTGCCCCAGAAAGAAAATTTGCAATGTCCTTTTCTATTAAAAAACAAGAAGAACTTGCAGAGCTAAGATCTGCTTCTGGGTTTCCTCTCTCAAAGACAAGATGTGTCTCATGCTCCAAAGGAATATGCCTTGTATACAGAAGAGGAAAGATGGTTTTTGGCACCCAGATTCACTGCTGATATTTTAATTGGTGGCTGTGTTAAGAAAACTCCCAAACACAGCCTGTCAGATCCCAATATACAGACACACCGCACCGCCCTCTGCTAGCAGTCGACAGATGCACTGATTTCCCATCCTAAGGAGAAGATGGCCAGTCAGCCTGAAGAGCTTGCATGCGATTTAATCATTGCTTTCCAGCAGTCACGTCCTAGATGGTGGACCTGTGTCCTCCCAGAGATCCAGGGCTGTGATGGGAAGAAGTTGATCTGCACAAAGCTGGCTTAGAGCAAGAGATTTGCTCCCATCTTCCTACTCACTTTGAACCAATGCACTACCTATGACAAGTTATATTAGAGGAGTGTTATAAGCAATGTAATTTATGTAAATAAAATCCAATATGCAAATATGTCTTCCTCACTGGCTGCTTAGAGTGTTATTCTTTTATAGTTAAGAAAAGCAGTCTCACTCTCCCATAGACAGATTGGTTATGTTCTGAAGTCAGCTGCTACACCACTTTGAAAGAGTAGAAATGCTCTCTCTCGTAAAGCCTATGAAATATTTGCAATTTTGCTTCCTCTTCAAAAAAAATTTTATTTTTGGAAAAAAATTCCTTTGTTTAAATGTTAATTGTTTTCACAGCACCACTCTGACTGCAGTCACTGTGAATGATAAAAGGTATGCAGAAAATCCCATGTATGCATTATACATTCGTTTCCAACAGGGAATCTGTTCTTTCATCATGTTAATGCTAAACTGAATTATTCAATTAATTCAAACACCTCTCTGAGCTTCACTCCCCAATTCCTCTTTTGTAATATCAAGAGTCAAACCATCAATTGACTGGATGCCTTTATCCGGCCGTTAGTTAAGTAGTGTGTACAGTGTTTAATTGTACTTGTTAAACATTTCCAAACCAGAAGAAGTAGTGATGAGCTCCAGTTATACAGCAGCAGGTTTAAGTTTCTCTGTGTTCAACCCAACAGTTGAAAGAGAGACTTCAACTAGGGGCGGGGAGGGAGCGGGCATACAGAGGGAAGCGTGGCCACTCACCGCTGCACACCTTTCATCACCTGGACGGTCACTAACATGCATCAGGCACTGGCAATAAAGTTCTGATCATTGGGCAATATAGGTCTTATTTTCATGAATGGAAACAATAACACACACCAAGAAGTGAAAGTCAAAGCACTCTGTTCATATCGATAGCTGATAATGCAGTCAAGAGCCAAAATCTTTGTTCTTTGCTTTCAAGTCAATGTAAAAGCTCCGCACAGCTTTTTATAGAGCAGAGCCCAGCTCTCAAACACATCCAGGAGACAGAAAAGGCAGCGCTAAGTCCTGCCAGAGCGAGGCCAACACCTGAGATTCAGTGATAGATGAATCATTGATGAAGAGGAAGAAATTTCCCACTGACTTAGCCTCCTGCCTGCCCTGGAGCTGGGTTTTCAAAGCTTCTCAACTCTGGCAACATGATCCAGCAGCAGTGGGAGTAACCAGGGCTGGGTAGTTCTGAGACAGACCCAACATATTGACTCGTCAGTCATGTCTCATCTGCCCTTCAGGGAGCAGAGTGCAGCGCTTTCTCCAGGTCTCACCCACTAATTGCCAAACGTTTACTGACGTTGAGCAGCATCTATCAAATACAAATAAGTACAACCTCCAGTGCATTTTCAGAAAGGCATGTCTCATGAAAACTGCTTTTGTTCCATGTTGTTTACCATGTTTAACAGACAGCGTTAGTGTTCTGATCCTTTAATGCATTTGCTTCAATAAACAGACTAGTAAAAAAAAATAAAATCTTGAAATGCCTCTAGATCAATTAAGAAGGAAATGATGTTTCAAAATTGCCATAATTCTTATAACAAATATTTTTTATTTGGTATGAGACTGATTTAGTGACCTGCTCTTCTTACACATGTACATTTTTGTTCTTAAACTCCCGCTGCAATAACTTGGAGATAGACTCCAAAAGCTCTCAGAGAAGACAAGTAGTGACATTACTCTTTGATCAGACACCAACAGGAGATCAATAGCCCAGAGAGCAACACGTAGGGTGTTAAACAACATGCTCTACAATTAGCCCAAGGTACAAGATGACCTCCTCTGCAAACACCCTGTAACACTTTATGTCTCCTCTGCCATCTTGCCAGAATGAAAATCAATGGAGCGGGAGAACAGCAGGATGTCGGATCCCAGTGCATTGCAAGTGCTGGCATGCTCTGGCCTTCCACGCCTACCACTGCATTCCCATCTGAGAGCAATACCAAGAAATTCAAAACAGAGTTGCTTGAAAAGCTTTCCACTGCAACACTGCCTAGCACTGGTGGTTCTGCTCCGGGTATGTAATGATCTGTCTTTGTGCAGCTGAACCAGGGACTGACTGCCTGGAACACAGCTTCAGCTGAGGCACTGGGAACACAGAGGCAGAGCCAGCTTGCAAATAAGCCTAGAGCTGATGGAAAGCATGTACTGGCAATCCAAGCACAGGCTGAACTGGAGCTGGAAAGGCTGTAATTGAAAGCCACACTCAGCACAGTGTCTGCTTTGCACTGACTGGTTTGCATTGCTGGTGGATCGAGCTTTGGCAGGGCATGGTACCATGCTGCACAGAAGCCCAGCAGAGCATCTCTGCCCAGAGCATCTCTGACTGCTGGTACCCAACTGCTGCCTGGCAGTGGGCTCACCCAGACATTTGTGTTGGGAAGCAAAAAACACAGTTGCAGTTATAGAAGATGGCCAATTCACAATGGAGCAAATTTGTGTGTCCACAGCTCAGGACACACACAAGAAAAAAAAAAAAAAGCTCATGGAAAACCAAATAATAAACAAGAAAAAATCTTACTGTGACACACTGTACCACAAGCCCCCAGCTACAATATAACCTAATTCTTGCTCTGAAACGTTTTGCCTACAGCATTCTCCATCTTCCAACCAACCTTATAACAGATAATAATAAATGCTTGGCTCCTTCTAGACCATATGTTGGAAACAAAGAATACTGGAATATGTTATTTCTTATAAAGGCCAGAGAGGGTGTTGTGACCCGTGAAGTGACAAACAACCCTCAGTGTGTTAATCAAGCCCATGTGCTTCTCAGTGGTGGTAAGTGAATTTAAGGTACAGACCGCCCTCTAGAGCAGGTCTGGAGGAAGATCAGACATGCAAAGTCCGCATATCCTGCAAAACCACCACTATTCCCACCTGTATTACCGAGGAGCCAGGTTGTTATTGTTATTTTTCCATCTGCAGATCCAGCAAAGCACAATCACCCTTTGGTAGTGACAATCGTTATATCCACAGTCTGGCTCACCACTAGGTTATCATTTCTGAGCCATCATCTGCCAAGCTGCAAGATAGTCTTAGTGCTGATTCTGGTGGCTACTCCCACCACATACAAGGCAACTGATTTTCCTCAATCCTGCCCCCAGCCTGGGAAAAAAATATTCAGTGCCAGGGAAAAAAAGATTGTCAGTCTGTTTGTGAAAATCCAAGTCTAAAAGATACTTTGAAGGTTTGAAAAAGAGAAATGAAGAAAACATTTTTTTTTTCCCCTGAAGATAGACTTTCATTTTTTGGCTCCCAAAAGAGCATTTAGGGTTTAACTTAGTAGCTTCAGTGTTAGTCTTTGTAAAGCTTCATTTTACAGACTTTGGCAGCAACGTGGCCTGTACAGACTCCTCCTGGGGCTGCAGCACTTCAGCTTCAGGTAGAGGGAGTTAGATCAGGGAATTCTCCCTACTTTACAGAAAATAGAAACCACCCCCTTGACTTTGGTAGTGTTTTTTCCAAGACAGATTGGCTCACTCAGCGGCATCAGCAGGAGGTTTGGGCTGTGTCACCCTGACTGCCTGGGGCTGCCCCAAGACCAGCAGCAGAGCCCACTGGTGAGACCCACTGGCAGTCCCCCTCTCCTCTTGCTCTGGGACACTGCCTTTATCTTGGTGCTAAACACGAGCATGGAAGTCAGGTGGCTGAGACATCAGCCACAGCCGCACAGGCAAAGACTTGGAGGCAGCAGGAGCCCAAACTTTCAGCGGAGCCTGATGTCAGGACCCTGAAAGTACTGATGGGTCGGATCGGCCTCTCCTGTGTCTCTGCCCACTCCCTGGTCATGGTCCCATGAGCTCCACTGAAGCTCAGCCCTGGCCATTCCCTCTGTCTCCACAATGTGCTGGATGAGGGACCATCACCAGCTTGTTGCAGCCAAGCCTAGGGGACCACGGACCCATTGATGTGGACCCTGACCCACAGAAAGCCTTCCTGCCTTGTCTCCAGGCTGGCCCTGTCACTATGGACTTGCCTGAAGGACACTAGGCTGTGTCTAACCTGGCTTACCATCACTGGTCCCAGTCCTGACTCACAGACTTGTGCTGCCAGCTCAGCCTGGACCTGCTCATCATCACGGAGTTGTTTCACAGTCTGGACACTTTACGGATGCTGGCTGCCATCCCCAGGAGGACCCTGCTCACCTGGCCTGGGCACTTGGTCCCCAGCTGGCAAGGTCCCTACCCTGCCAGTCACATTGTCCCCTGTGGCTTCTGGCTCCCTGTCCCTTCTGGAGCAGCCAGCCCCAGCTGCTCCTTGACAGCTGAGAAGTAATTGTAGGGTTTGGTTTTTTTGTTTTGTTTTGGGTTTTTTTTGTGCAAATGGGATCCAAAAGCTGATACTTTCTTGGATGATGATAGCAGAGTCTGAAATTCAGCCCAGTTTGGACTAAATGGCATGTCCTGGCTGTGATATGCAGACTCTGCAAATACCTCCAGCCCAAATTCTCCACTTTGTGACACTCATTCGGTGTGAAGGGGCCTTTGGAGCAGCTGCTTGTGACAAAGCCACCTTTGTGCAGAGCAGACAGCATGCTGTGTGCCAAGAGGAACACGCTTTGATTTACCTGCTCCCTGGGATGGCAGTGAATGTCCCTCCATATCACAGACCATTCTGATGGCACTCACTATCCAGAGCTCTGAATGAGGCTCGCTGTAGCATCAAGTCAACCAAAGATCTAAACAGTGTCATGTATCTAAAAAGCCCCCCAAATCCTACCTCACCTTTCCCATTAGAAGAGCAAATTCTACTCAGATCCTGCAAGTTCACCTTGGGTTCAGCGACAGACCACACTTCAAGTAGCGAAGAGAGTAAACACTTTAAATCTTCACTTTAATCAGCTGCACTGCATCATTTTACGCTGCTAACTTCATTACAGGTTTTTTTACATGGTAAGAATCAAGTCTGGGGTTTGCATATGTTGCAATAACCATCAGCAAATATGGCATCCCACCAATAGGTCTATTTTTCCCACGAGATTGAAATTATCAGCTTTTAATTTACCTTTTACATTTTAAATTAATTTTAAATTGCATTCTAAACAAGGTCTAAAGAAGTCCATTTCCATGCTCGTTTCTATCTCAACACAAATGTTGCTTGCGTTGTTTACCCAATCTCAGCCCTGTAACCTAATCAGGGCTCTCTCACTCCATGAAGCAAATGGAAATCTTAGGAGAGCAAACAAATCTGCAATCTAAACCTTGTAGTGAAAATTATAATTAAGAAAGGCAAGAAGAATTCTTCTTGCCTTTCAGCTGTGAAGGCAGAGCATGCTACTGCAAAGCCACAGTCAGTGGGAACAGCTAAGCTTCCCACTTTTCTAAAAGACTGTTCCTTTCATTACCTAGAATGTGTGAAATACTCTCTTGCACAGTTGCATATTATAACTTTACATGCCTCCAATCCTGTATTTCCTGCTTGCAATTCACATTCTGTATGCATGCCTGGGATATTATTACATCAGAAAGAGAAAAAAGGGCCCAAAGCACAAGCAGGGTAGTTGTAGAGAAAGAGGGGATTGTAATTCCTCTTACCTGGATCAACTATCCCCTCTTTACCTCCTATTAACCCCACTAACACCGAGTGCTTTCCTCATCAGTCATCACACGGGTAACTGTGGAAATCAACATGCAAAGGATGACAGGGGCATCAGGAACAAAAAGCTCCTCTTATTTCCAAACAGATTTGCAGGATCTTCTCCTGTAATTATGCCTTTTTTTGGGGGAAATCTGGGCAGACAGTGGCAGGTCTCAGCAGGATGAAGGCAGGAGGTGTGTTGTGGTTTTGATCCTGGCTGGCAGCAAACCATCCGCTCACTCACCCTATCCCATCCTGGGGATGGGGGAGAAAATTAAAGGGGTAAAAGGAAAAGAAATAAGAACAATTTAATGAGTAAACTACAATAATATTGAAAATAATAATGACAACAAGAATAGCAAGATATACAAATATACAAATGGACAAAACACGGTGATACTGCTCACCACCCGATGACCAAGTCTCAGCCCATTCCCAGCTAACAATCCCAGAGCAGGGAAAGTCAGGGAACCACAATCCCAGAAAGGAGATAAGAGCCCATATCCAAGAGACTGAGACCACCCATCTTCCCACCTCAAACCATCATGTTGTACCTCAGTGGTGGTAGCATCTCTGAAAACTTTATTGCCCTACAAAGCAGCACTCAGCTTTTCTGCATGCTATCATCAGGAGCAAAGATAAAACAACCTTTTCCAATAGTTTTTGCTTCTACATATGAACAATTGCTTAAAAAAGAAAAACCTTTCTACAGTGATCTGAGGGATGAGATGAGGGAGATTTTTCTTTTCCCTCTCTAAGGAGTCCTGTGCAACTGTCTCTGATATGGATGTACCATTAAGAAATAGAGGAGGCATAAGATTGTCCATCTGCAGGGAAAGGTGGGGTTTTCAGAGGTGGGAGGGAAACAGATGCATTTTAATCCATCATGTGTGTGGCTCCCTGGAACTGTGGGAGTGACATGCCATCTTGTGGACAGCTTTGATGTGTCAGGTTTCATTTGCAGAGAAGTTTTGATGCTTTGTACAGGGAGAAAGATTAAAAAAAAAAAATGCAAGAATGAAAGCAGAGTTGGCATCCAGCTAAGCACTTTAGTGAGGTACGCTGCAGTGCACAGTGATCACCAGCAGGCAGGGCAGCTTTCCCCCTGCTGCTTCCTTCTAAGAGGAAAAATAAGTTTTCTACAGAAAGGGAGGAGTCTTCAAGGAAAGCCTTCACTCATTATATATTCCCAGCAAGGAATTACATCGCCTACATAACTACCCAACATCCACCAGGAATACAGGAAGAGCAAGAACTCCATTGCCTCCTGAAAAACTTAGCTTGTCCTTGTGTATACTTTCTGTCTCTCTCAATATAAAAAAAATATTTAAATTGTTCCTTTTTAAAATTTTCTTTTTCCTTTTCTTTGTTCTGTGTTCTTTTTTAATTATTATTTTTGTTTTACATCAGTCCAGCCACTACCAGGCTGAACAAAGGCTAGGCACAGTGAGAGATCTATCAGTCAGAAAAACAAAATACCACTTGTATTATTTGGACTATGTCTCCAACACCAGTACCAGCTTTGGGAGCAGACCTGGCATACAAAGAAAGATCACTTAGGAATGGCAAAGAGTAGGCAAATAGAGAGTTATGGGAAAGTCCTCTTGGGTGATAATAAGTTTGGGCAGATTCATTTTGTATGAATGACGCAGTAACCTGTGCGATAATCAAAGGGTAATGTACACAGTGTCTTTGAAATTTTTTCTGACAACGAGGATTCGGTGGATGTGACAGATACAGGAGTGAGATTTCAGGACACAGGGGACAGTGTCCTTGCTCCTGAAGACACTGTGTTCTGCCTCCAGCAGATTTCTTTTTTGCTTTTAGTTTGTATTACTAATAGTTAAACATGTTCATTTGTCTCTTTTCACTTCAAAACACAGGCTTCAGGGCTGGAATGCACCATGCAAAAGGCTATCACAGAATTAAATGTGATTATTTTAATTATGGTTGATTCAGGAGCCAAAATAACAAATTTTAGCTAGAAATTTTTCCTTTATCCTTCCTTTTTTTGTCTTCTTCGGCTATAAACTACAGCTTACAACATGGTTTTGGAGCAGATCCCCAAGTGTAAAATTCACATAGCACAGTTCTTCCTGGTTGACAAAATCTCTTCTGTATGCAACATGTAGCCTTGCCTTTTACTAGATGAGATAAAAGTTCCGAGTTAAATTTTCTGATTATTACCTGTCTAGTACAGCTGCAGCAGGATCATATCACATATTTGAGTTTTACCAGGGAAACATAATTACAGTTTTTGAAAAAAAAAAAAAATGTTGAATGCATTTCTATCACATCCTGACTAGCAGTTTATATGTTAAGAAGAAAAATTTTTAGGGCTCAATTCGTAAGAGCTGTATGCTTCATTTACATTTTTCCATGGAGTTTACTTGGAGAAGTGCATAAATAATGTGTACCTTTGAAGTAATGTATGAATTTTGGTGAGCCATTCAGCTTCTTACCCAATATACAGAGAGATCCTGAGTCACCGAGGTAGGTGTGGAAGCACTGTCTTCCAAATAAAATTCACCAAGTAGAAGCAAGACCCATGTAACATAAAATTCCTACTTCAGATCTAATTTGTCCTTAATTTCAACATCATAGGGCTGACTGTCCCTGCAGCCAAAGTTTCCAACAGCTAAAAGAATTAGGGACCTGAATACTGATGGGATTTGGGAAGTTATCTCTGCTAGGTGCCTGGAGATATCTGGGATGCTCTCCTTGTATAGTGAGCCTCAGTAACGTTAAGATCACTAGAAAAAAAAAATCCTTTTTTTTTTTTAACGTATGCCTGCTACTACATTACTGGTGATGGGAATTCAAAAAATCATAGCCTCCACCTCCAAAGCAGTGACTATCACTTTGCACATCAAACCTCCCGCAGTCGAGCCTGTTAAAGGTCTATGCATATTTTTAAAATCTGATATCTGCTGAGATTCTCCTGAAATAATTCTAGTAACCTGGGATTTAGGAAAGCCAACCACCATCCTGAGAGTTGCAATTAAATTACAAAGCCTATGAAAAACTGCAGGAGTAGGCAACCTGTCTTCTTTTTTTTTTTTCTTGGTTGTTATTTTTGTTTATTGTGATATTTCTGTTTAGTATTTTTATGGGGTTTTTTTCAGTCATTTTTACACTATTTTCAAGGTGAGGATGTTAAACAAATCCTGTAGCACCTGGAGTTCAAGGTATGTCTCAGCTTTACAAGAAGAAATTTTAGAAAACACATTTTAATCTGTATTTTTAATTTTATTTTTTTATAAAAGCTGTCTTATTTAAGAAAGCAGTATGGCTAATCAAATTTATAATGAACAAAAAAAAGATTTCAAGGTGTAGCTGTTTGGTTAGAGGTTTGTGGGGAAAATTTGAGGCACAGATTTGGTCTCCTGTGATTACTGAAGTGGCAGACTGGAACATCCTCACATTACACACCATCCATAGAAAGGGGAGGACAAAGAAACGTTCAGATCTGCTGAACACAACAAAAAAACCCCCACAACCACCAAAAAAGCCTACATCAAAAAACTAATCCATTCCTAAAAGGTGCTTTCCACGTATATCACTGAAAATACTTGGCACTCCCCAGATGCCAAATTTCTGATTGAACAGGTGATTAGCAGAAAATATAGTACCTGCTCCTTTCTCTCCCCATTTCTCTGGTCCCTTTAGCCTGCTGGCTCATGGAAGTCAAAGCAAGGCAGCACTAGAGTTGATTTGTTTGAACAGAAATAGGCAACAAGGGAGAGGGAGAGGTTCTGGAGACAGCAATTCCACCTGGAGCAGGGAAGGTCGCAGAGATGTCAACAATAAGTACTACACCGGGTGATTATCTCCACAGCCACGTGGAATAAAGCCCTGCTTGATCCACAGGAGCATCTGAATAAAACCAGCTTGTTTTCAGGCACTCCTCTTAGATCCTGTCTTGCCCATTGAAGCACAGAGGCTGGGGAAGATCTCAGAGCACTGGTGTTCCTTGTGATGGAGGCAGTGATTTGTGAGAGCTGCTCACCATCATAGGCAGCGAACGATACTTTGGAGGGACCCCTGACAAGTGCAGGGAAGGTGGATATCACACTTTTCCCCATTAATGTTATCACTCTAGACAGTAGCACTAATCTTTCCTTCTTTAAAAGACTTTAAAATCTGCATAAAACCATAAGAAGGGTTTTAAACCATAAGACAGCTAATGCAGTCTGCTCTACAGAGAAATAGATCGCTCAACATCTCAAACAGAAAGGCAGGCACCAGATTGAAATTGGCAGAGAAGATGGAGAACTTGATGATATTTGTCATCTCTCTTTTCCCAGTCTAAACGCAATAGGCTGCACATCCCATGACAGCTCGTAAAGAGGACAGCTTTTAGGAAATCACCAGTGTTTAGAGGCAGTAATGGCTGTGACAGCTTTGTAGAAGTCATAAAACCAGAGAAACTTCCAACACTAAAACATGAGCAAGAATATTTTGTAAACAGAAAATCTCCAGATAACTTGGAGAAGTGGGGATGTCGCAACATAAGCTGTAAAGAGGAGCAGTTCTATAGAAACAGTATTTCCTCTGAATTTACAAAATGTTCATCACCACCTTTTCACAGTCATGAGTTCTTTAAGAGCAGCTTTGTAGACACAAATCCTGACAATATAAAAGCAGCAGCAAAACCATATTAAATTCACAGCTCAGGAAACAGAAAGTCGAGACACATTTTTTTTAATTTCATTTTGTTCTTTGTGCAAATAGTCCTCAGTGTGCCCTTGGGAAGAATTAGCTTTATGCACATGCTGCAGGCCCAAAAATCAAAATCTAACATCTTTCTTACTATTTGTATTTTAAGGATTAAGACCTTTTAGATCCCTCTGAGCTGGAGTGGTGTGAAAGCCTGTGACAGGTCAGGTATTAATATGGATTGCATCAATGTGACTTTAATAACATTTTTATCTTATCTGGAATACCGTGCTTATTTACTCTCCCTTGATGATTGTAACACTTGATTGAAAAAAAAAAAAAAAAACCAAATGGCCAACAGAACTTCAACCCTGGATACAGGGAGAGCAGACTTCAGGCTTCTGAAGGCACTAGTCAGTAGGGTCCCCTGGGAACAGGCTTTGGAAGATATGGGGGGTGCAGGTCCCCAGTGTTCTGAATTAACCAGCACATTGGCATGAGCAGTATGGAATTGTTTCAACAGATAGCTCCCAGAGTTCCATAAAATTCATGTTAATATACATTATTTATAAATATTTTGTAGCAGCAGTATGGTGCAGCTGTGTGCTCTAGCACCATACCTTAGCACTTATTGCAACGGCTCCCTCACTGCTCTGCGAAGGATTTTAGTTACAAGTTTCATAGGGCAAAACCCCCAAATTAATCTTCTCTACCATAGCCTTTAGAGATTGTCTACTGGAAAGATTACACAATGGGAGTGGGATTGCTAGGATGTAAGGGTCTCTCCTATCCAAAGGCACATACTTGCATTTTTCTCTCCAATCCCACGCTGTCACAGCAGCACCAGCTGAGACCTCTCGCACTTTAAACACAGTGGAACAGAAACTAAAAATCACGGGCAACCGTGATTACCTCAGGAAGGAATGTCTTGGTTGCGTGGAAAGATGCAAACAAGTCAAAGCAAATGCCATCTTCTCACTCCTATGGATTCAGAAGTTTCCACCAGGATGTTTAAGGAGTAAACTACGTGTTTCAAAGAGCTGCCTAAAAATTAAAGGTGACTCTGTTCAATCAGCGCAGTATCTGGTGTTTGGTAACTGGGTTTCCAATAGTCCCTCACCAAGAGATCCCGAACAGTTTCTGTTTGCTGACCTTTGTATAAGGCAGTTTTACACTTTCTTTGCTGTGCTTGTTGGGATTTGTAGTCTAACTGCTAAATTTCTCTATATGAACCTAACTTCCTGTTGAAACATTGAGATGCTGCCATCTAGTGAAACTCAAGATTTTAAAAGTGTGATTTTAATCCTACACCAGAAAAAAAAAAGGCTCACAAGCATTAGCTGTCCATTCTCCCTAAGGAATTCAAGAAATCAACAGGATTCCCACCAAAAGAGTTCACAAGTATGTTTTTCCCAAGCAAACTCTTTAGCAGTAGAAGTTATCAAATTCCAAACTAGGACAATACTTGCATGATGAATTTTGTTCTTTTTATGGTGTTTTGTTTTGCTTTTTATTAAACTGGTGATTTACCAAATTTTCTTGTTGTATTTAGTAGTTTAACTTACACTTATTAAGAGATAATATAATCAGACTGGAAAATTCTAGAACAAACTTAGTTATAAACTCACACCAGACCTAAAGCTACCTTGATAGCATTCTTAAAGAATTTGAAGTCCTGCCTGAATTTTTTTTGGGGACATTACCCACAAAAATGGCTTTTCTGAGCAAAAACTGTGACACATACACAAAGTTCAGTAATATCATCTTGTCTTTCTGCTAAGCTGTGATAGCTTTAAGGCTTTGTAAATCAGCTCCCCAGTAATCAAAATCTTTAATGACTAGGTTTTCTAAAAGCATTTATTCTTGTCCCTAACCTTTTGCCTGCTGGATTCAGACACAGACCTGCTGCAATAGGTTCCTGTTTTTCAGCTCAATCACCAGGAAAGCCTCCAACTCTAGAAGTGCTCCAAGCAAGCAATAATTAACAGAAAAAACCCTTGAAATTGTGTGTATGTATAGATCTACCTCTTCTCTATACCTTGTTTCCCAGTTCTGGAAGGAAAACATCAGTTTAATTCATTTATTAAAATAGCAAAATGGAAAGAATGAAAAAAAAAGCTGGTAACCAAAGGAAATATCTCTCAGCAATAGTGGGAAATTGGAAAACAAACAAATCCGGTAAAGGCCCACAACCAACCAACCCCAAAACAAAACAACCCAGCACAAACACCCCCACTTTGCACTTACCATCAGGAAAAATTGTTCCACCATACCTGTCGCTGGGGTAGGAAAGGAGACATCGCAGCACTGAATCCAGTAATGGTATTTAGAACCTGTGTATTTTTGACTAGCAATATCTTAAACTTCCCAAAAAAGGCACACTCTTGCATAAGGATGATGCTCTTGATGCAGGCATTTTTCTTAGGTATGACTTTCTCATCTCATGAGGATGATTTTGTTCTTAAGAGTTGATGTCAGGTTTTGAGTACTAAATTTCTATTTCGTTGGCAGTGGAGGGTGTGCAGGGAGGAAAGGGAGAAGGATCTCTTAGACTTCAAACTTTACCTGACAGAGAAAGACCCAGCTAGAAAGAAGAATTAAACAAAACCACCAGTGACACAGACTTGTGCAACAGTTAACTCGTGCACAAAATAAATATTGCAGAAAGTTAGAGAGGGGACAGATAAGAATAATGATGAAAGCGGTGAGATTACTATAAAAGATAGTCCTTAGACACTGAATATTGTAATCAACATCTTCCAATCACAGCACAAGTGACCAGCACAAATTTTAAATATTTAGCATAATAAAGTTTATTGTCAAAACATTCTTATACAAAACATACATAAAAGTAGGTTTCACAATGCAGGTAAGCAGGCTAGTGAAGTAGTCCCTCTTGCAGCCCTGATTGTTTCGTTTATTTTCCATTCACTAGAGTAGCAGTAAAGTGTCAGGTCCATTGCTCACTTAAAAAAAATCCAATACCCAACTTCAGAGAGGAAATAGAAGTATATTGAAAGATGATGTAAAACACAGTTACTCTTGGCACCGTAATTGGCTGAGCTGCAGGAATATCACAAGGAGTTTAAGAGGAACTCTTGATTGTGTGCCCTATAAATAGGAAATAAGTAACTTCAGTTGCAATGTCCAGATAGGTTAAAATTATAGTGAAGATACAGTTTCTGTGGACTTAGAGAAAGCATGCTATAAAAAAACCATATGCTGAGAAACAAAGAGTATAGTTCTTTCCAACTGAGCAACATTCTGAATGTACAAATATTGACCACCCAGGAAAGAGCTGTTTTAGGAATGACAGAATGAAGAGTTTAAGATAGAGAAGTTTCACAGTAGATAAGTTTGTAATCTGTTCCCATTTTTTTCTTCAGTACATTGTCTTTTCTTTCTTTGCCATCCAAAAAGATCCCACCAAAGCAAGACATCATCAGGTCAGCAGGTTGTGAGCAACATGACTGCTTTTCCATTTTTGTTCTTGTATTCCAGCTTTTCCAATTGTGGTAAGGAGCAACTCCAGGTCAGCAAGGGATTTGCATGCCACCAGAGCTCTTCCTACAATTTGAAGGCTTTTTGACACGAAGCAATTATCTTTCATATATGCAGATTCTGGCTGTAGCCACTGCAAAGGCAGCTTACAACAGAGCATCTTTATTGGGTGGTGCAATCAGGGACTTTATCTTTCTCTGCAGTTCCAAACCACTGTTTAAGATGTTCTTCTGTGGGCGCTATTCCTGCAGGTCGTGTATCTGTACACAAGACAAGAACGTTAAAGTAACATTTAAACTTCCCCAGTTAGACAAGCAGTAGGAATACAGCAATTTAATCTGGACTCGTGTTTTAAATGTCAGATAGCAAAGCTTGCCTCTGAGGAGCTTTGTGTTGTGAGGAAAGCCTCATTACCAAGCTGGCCATCACAAGAAACAGCAATGACTTGTATTCTTTCAGAAGTCTGTCGTTAATACCTTGAAAACCAGTTAACTCTTCATGTCTGCTGGCGCCTTCTGAAAGCTTTTAGAAGCAAGTGTAATGATGAGGGCAGTAGCATTAATATGCTAGCATAGATCAGACCTCCTCAGAAGTCACTAGGCCAGATATAAGAAATCCTGAGTAGGGCTGAGGAACAGAAGTTATCAAAACAGCTATTACTGCAGGCAGACCAGCAGATTCAAAGACTGAAGTCCACCGTCTTCAAGAAGTTTAGGAAAAAGTTAATCAGCAGTTGACTTTGAATAGTTTTGCCAGAAGTCTGTACTTAACCAAGGTAAAGTTAAAAAGCAAAACATTTTAGAGCATCAGCCATCTAGTAATGATATTCTGCTAAATCACTTTTAAAAAGTGAGCCATCAACACTTCCACTGCAGCAAAAGAAAAAAAAGTTTGTATAATCTTCAGGGGGTGAAGGACTCATTGAAGTATTTAGGTTCTGTAGAGCATATATATAAGCTTCACGGCTCCAGCTGGTCAGCCCTTGAACAGTCAGCTGACTAACTGTTCAAGAAAATTGTGTTATCATGCAAGTTTCAGTCCTGGATGTAGAAGGTACAGAGCATTTACCCTCAACTCACACCACCCCGTATATTTTGCCCCTCCAAATCTTTATAGGACAACACCACTGTGTTACGTACCTGTTAGTGTACCCAAGTTGGAATTATCAAAGAAATTGGTTGGACAAGTCAGTGGCAGAGGTTTTGATATGTCCTGAGTCACAGTTTCCTGAGAAATAGATTCCTTAGAGGGTGAAGGCATTTGCTCTTTAAGGTAATGTGACACTGCCTTCCTTGGGGATCTTGATACCATCTCTCGAGTGGTTTCTCTTGAGGATCGTTCTCTCCATTTTAGTGCTCTTTCTTTCCATTTTCTAAGTTCCTCTTTCAGTTGAAGCTCATTACTGAAAATAAAAAAATCACCCCGCACTTAATTAAGGAAAAAAGTAGTTCCTTTAAATAAGGAAAAATTTGTGACATGTATCTTCAGATGACATACCACAGACATGGCAATGCAAGACCATATCTCTGTATCTTGCTTTCAGAGGCATAATTTTTAAGCTAAAATTCCTTCCAACACACAATTTAAGTATATCTTCTAGCCTTTAAGAGATTCTTACGAAAGAAAGCAAAGTTCAAAATCCATAGATATGCATAAACAATAAATCCCTAGATTTAAATAAAAGGTTTTGACGTGAAAGACTCTAGAAAACCTAAAATTAGTAATTATTCACTTTTATAGGTCTTCCAGAAACACTGATCACATGCACAGCTAAATAGCAAGAAATGGTTTCACATGTTGGTGATCAGCTTTATACTTACCTTAGTAGAAGGTCATTTTGCTTCTTCAGGTGCAAGTTCTCTTTCTGTAGCTTAGCTTGTTCAGATTTTAGGACAAGTATCTGTGTGCTCTGCACAATACCACTGCCACCACCATAAGTAAGGGGTTTTTCGGATTGCTGAGGAGCTTCTTTTTCCAGCACCACTAGAAACAGTTTTATACAGATGTGTGCATTATTTGGACAGTGGTTAAAACAGAGTCAATATACTTCTTAGTCTATTACATGTGACCATAGGAAGGAAAACCTCACTTGGTTACAAATGCTATTACAACAGCTATTCTTTTATACACAAGCACCTCCCTGTATTCACACTGCCAGGGAGACAGAGAAACTTAGAAAATTCTTCCTTGGGCCATTTAGAGTTTAAATAGTTATAGTTTCAGGTATGTCATAATTATGATTAGAACTAGCTATTCATACGTGAAGTCAAAGAAGAAATGGCAGCCCACACTACTACAAACTGCAGCTTACTCCACCACAAATGCAAGCACGTCTGGAGAAATAAACACAAGAACTGCCACGATTCTAATGCAGTGTATGAGCAGCTAAGATATTTTACTTTCATCTTCCAAAGCACCCAATCCTCCTTATACCCTCTGATGTAAAAGGGCTGCATCTCAATCTAGACTTTAACAATATAACCTTAAAACTTTAATTTAACATAAAAGGCTCCCTTATATTTATCTTGAATTTACCAGTAAAATCTTGCTGTTGCTGTGCTCTTCTAAGTTCTTCTTTCATCTTTCTTAACTGTTGTTCTTGGTGTTCTGCAAGAGCTTTATAATTAGCAAGTCTATATAGGGCAGGAAGGGAGGAAAAAGAAAGAGAAATCCTCAGTTTAATAATTATTACAGTTGTAAGAGCTAGTTTGATTTCAAAATCAATTATTGAATACTTGAGTTACATAGGTAAAACTACATAAATCTTGTTGTCATATTTTAGACAGTGCAGAAAATAAAAAGTTGTATTGGAATTGTTCTCTGTGTATCCCTTCTGTCCAGCGAACCACAGTATTTTCAGTTACTGCTTTCCCCTCCCCTTCCTCTGTCAGAACAGTTATTTCATTTATGGCTGAACATGGGTTGCTTGAGAAATTTTGGGGGGGTGTATAAGGAAAGAGCTTTGTAATAAACTCAAGATGCATATGGTTTTTACTTTCTCTGGAATCTGGCTACAATAGAAACCTAGGACACCTAAAGCTGAATGCTCACTTCTTAGTCTGTGGAAAAAATAAACAGAAAAGTAGAAGCTACAAACTAAGTAGCTGAGAATTTTAAGAAAGTAAAATTTGAACTTACTTCATATCAAAAGAGTTGGATTGTTTCATTCTTTCCATATCGTATTTTACCAATTGTGTTTTGAGATTATCAATTTCTTCTTTGTACAACTCAGCACCTTTATCTAATTTTGCCTTAAAACAAAATCAAAGATTTAGTATGAAGAAAGGTTTGTTACTTAGCAGTGACTTTAAGGTTGCTTACTTTATATCTTTACTATGATCTGCTGGATTTTGCAGGACAAGACCGCAAAGAATGCTCACATTACCAACTAGCACTATAGTACTATAGTATTAGCTCGCATCAACTCTGGTGCATTACATGCAATCATATTTTGGCAAGTGTTGCTGACCGGTTTGCAGATATAAGTTTGGGAATTTTGAACTAGTATGCAAATGTATTACATAGAAAAAACAGCTCACGTTTCAGTTTCAAAACTTAATTTTTTTTAGAATGCTTCAGAAATGCATCACATACAAGTGATAAATTTAGCTTCTAATATCATAACATGGGTTCTAAACTCTGTCTCTGAAGCCCAATGACAGAATGTGAAACCGCATGTTAAACAGAGCGTTTTACTCTCAGAATGCCATACAGAACAATAAATTGACTTTAGAGAGCTACATTTCATCTACAGCTGTTCAAGCATGCTTTCTCTCTCCGAGATCAGAGGAGAATGAGAAGAGTAAAGTATTTTGCTCATACCTGGAGACTCTGATTCTCTGTTAAGGCACTTCTGAGGCTCTCCTCTGTCTCCTTCAGTTTGGCTTGCAGTTGAGTGAGCTCACTTGTCTCTGTTTTTATTCTTATCTGTGCTTGTAGCTTGTTTATCCTGTCATCTTTCTCTTCGACATTTTTTCCTACTTCATTTATTACATTTTCCAACTTCTGAATTTTTACTTCCATAGCCTATTGAGATATATCAATCAGTTATGAGTAGTTATGCCAAGAAACATATCAGCAACAGCACATGGTCATATTCTTAATAAAAAAACCCAAACCACACAAAAAAATCCAACACTACAGAGCCTATAGCAACTCTTGGTGACTCCCTCACTGTTTTGTGTCACCTTTTAGTATTCTGGAACACTCAAGTCTAAGAAAAAAGTTCTCTGAACAAGGTAACCGTGACATAAAAAAATTGCAGAGAAAATGAATCTTCAATTCCCAGGACTCAAGACAGAATTCTTCTCCAGCTTCCAGTTTGACATAGTGAATACCAAATACTTAAAGGAAGCATCAAGACTATCACACTATTAAAATAAATACTTCAAAACCAAATGGCAACAAAACAAGCTATTAAAATAGTCACGTTACAGGCATGAGCTCAAACTTTCACTTTGGGAATTAAAAAAAGCTACAAAAATAAAGTGCACTCTGGGCCAATGTGTTGTGTGGCACAGCTTTGCAGTTGCCATAAATATTTTCTTCTCAGTTTGAAGTACTCTTGCTTAGAAAACAAGCATTAAAGAAGTTTTCCCTAAAAACCAAATAATGGTACCTTTATATCTTCTTCTGCAGACTTTAATTTGTTACGAAGCCTGTAGTTTTCTTCTTCTAACATAAGACTGGCAGAGCCACCTGGGGCCAGTTGTTCTTTAAGAGTGTTTAGTTCCTGAAGCAACTTTTCACTTTTCTCTTTTTTCTGTTTCAATTCAACATCCGCATTTTTACAAAAACTGGCAGTTCTTGCATCCAGCTCTGAAGAAAGTTGGAAGAGTATCTGAAAATAAGTAGTGTCATACAGATAAATTTTAAATAATTTTTGAATCATCTAGAAATAATGTAAGTAAAATGCCAGGAAATTACAAAGTTATACTACATTTCTTTGTTTGGTAAAAGCTTTGATCTACATAATTTGTCTGGTAGGGAATTCTTCCCAAAAAGCCTGCCAACATTGGGAAAGCCTGAAGAAGTCAAGACTGGCTATTGACTCTACAAAAGAAAGTTTTCAAAACACACTAAACTTAACAAGACAGAACTGAGTCAACATGGGGGGAAGGAGGATGATGAGCTCTTTATACCTCAGATCAATACTAGGAAAAGGAATAGTAGTAGGATTAATAGTATGAACAGTCCAGGAACTTCTAGGATACACTTGATAGGAAGACTGTTCCCAAGAACTAATCAGAAGTTAGTGGATTCCCTTCCACAACCTGTTTTTTAAGAAATGTTTGAGACATTTAATCAGAGATGAAATCTTATGAAATCCTGTTCATGCTGCACTTAACCCTGTTAAGCACTTGGTCTTTTTTTTTTACCAAAGGGGGCAAGAGGTAAGAAGGAGGAAAGAGGAGAGAAAGGAAGGCTGGATCACTTCTAGAATAACTTGACTTTCTGAAATTAGACAAGGTGCAAGCACATAGATTAAAGTTGAGTTTTAAAAAATGGCTAACGTAGTATTGATAAAATTGGCTTGAAGAAAGCACACAATCTTGTGGGCATAAAGCTTGGAGAAAAGCAATAGTATCAGGCCACCAAGTTATGTAGCTTTGCTTGCAGAACAATTTTGAACCTACAGTTTCTAGAATTTAGTCTAATAAAACTGTAAACGGCCCCCATTTGTTGCCTAGAAGGTCTTTTACAAAGCAAGTTTCCAAGTTTGTATGCATGAAGAAGGTCTTCAAAAAAATCTTCTAAGTACTCCCACATATTACAGTTAAGTATGAATACAATAAATGCTGATAATAAGGAATAGTCTTTAAATAGCATTTTTGTGTTTTGTTTTCAACCAGAATAGAGGCATTTACAGAGTGCTTACACAAAATACATTTCTGATTAAAGAAGATCTGTCTTTACCTTTACTTTAGGTGTCCAGAAGTTAACGACTTGCAAAAGCCTTTCATTATCTTTCTTCAACTCTTCTTGAAGTTTCTCTGCATTACAGCGAGCTCCTGAACAAGCTTCCCAGAACTGTGCTGTTTCTTTTCTCATGCTTTCTTCCTGCTGTAAATCTGCCTCTATGCTGAGAAGTTCACTTTCCACTTCTGATACATCTTTGAGAATGCTCTTTATAAAAGAGGAGATTCAAGTTTAATTATTGCTTTGATAACCACATCTAAATATACACATTGCCATCTTTGGTATCAATATTTGTAGGAAGTTTGTTTTAGCTTCTAATTATGACATAAAAGGAATTTCGCTGTACTTAAATTACATTCTACTGGGAAGATGAGAAGGCAATTTACATTCTTGGGGCAGGTGGGAAGAAGAAAAATATGCATGCTAGTAAAAGTTTCTCTCATTGTTTTAAGAGTCATCTTGATATCGAGTAGTAGTTATTTTACAGGGCAAATGAGCAACATTCCTACTACTTTTAATCTAATAATTTCACTCTCAGCCACTTTAAAACAGAGCTTTCATATTACAGAATAACAAAAAGCCCAAACTATATTCCCTCTCCTTTAAGTGAAGTCTTAACAGTTGAAAGGAATACCATTAGATTAGCACTACCACTTTACTCCATAACTTGAAATATGCAAATCTTTGTCTGAAAATTGTTTCAAATGCTACCTCTGCATCTGAGTGCAAACTCTGCAGCACTTCACTGATGTTTAACTCTTGAGAAGATATTTCATTCTGTTTCAAATAAATCTTCCTGAGATACTGAATCTGAGCTCGTAGCTGATCTTGTTTTCTCTTTTCCTCAAGCAATTCCATTTCATACTTGTTAACAGTAGTATGATATTCTCTTTTCTTCGAGCAAACACTACTGAAAAGAAACTGTTGTAGAAGCACAGGATATATCAGTGAGTATGCTTTAAAGTGGTACCCTACATCCAGCTAAAATGTCATATTTTATAATTCAGTCTATTTACTCTGAGTACATAAGTGTCCAGGACAACTAAAATATGACTGAAAACTGAGTTTACGTGTACTGTATAGCAACGGCATATAAGACTTTTAGCTGGGTCAGCATTTCTAAAGTATGCTTTTTTTGTAGACTCTTAAAAAGGTCAAAAAGTCTAAGACTCTAGACAGCCTTCCATGAGTACCCCTATCCCCCCAACCCATAACATTTCATGGTAAATAAACAGAAATAAAACTTTACTGTACTTTTGCATATGATATGAGGAATTCTTTCCCAATTCCCCTCAACTTTTCTCTGATAATTGGAATCAGTTTCTCCACTGAACTACAAATTGGGGAAAGTCTGCAAGGCCACAGAAGTTAAACTGCTTGGCTAGTTGTACAGAGTAAACATGAATCCCCAAGGCATCTTGCATGTCTCTTTCCCCCCCACAATAAAATAGTTACTTAGGGGTCCATAGTTTGATTTACTGAGTTCAGAAAGAAAACTTATTTTTCCAATTAAAGTGGATTAATATTAAATGAAATAATACTCTGCAAGGCAACTGAACTACAGTCAAAAACTAAGGTTGATTAACTTAACTAAATAGTTTTTTCCAGGATTGTAAAGCATTTGCAATCAATTTTTCCACAAGATATGCATTCACAGAAATCAAAGCTAGAGTATATAGAACCCTAGCTGTTACTATTGAGAACTTATTAAAAAAGAACCCCAAGCCAAAGCAATACGAAGTATCCACATATTCAGCATTTTAAGTTCATACCTTCAGTTTGTTCAATAAACTCCGGAGATGACTGTTTAGTTTTTCGTTTTCCATTTGAAGTCTTTTGACTTGTTTACTTTGTTCTGGTGAAAGCTGAGTCAGTATCACAGCTATCAGTTCTTTCTGACTATTCAGTTCATTCTTTAGATTAAGAGACACTGTAGAGAAACATTCATACCTCTTCCCCATATTTGAGAATTTCTCAAGAAGCTCCTAAATGCAAGTGAAACAGATTTATTCAATCACAGTAAAGAAAAGAGTGATTAGCTATAACCAAAGGCTTAAAATAAACCTTCAGACTCTAGGACTAACCCACACAGTATTTGTTTTACAACGGAAAAAATTAACAGGACTAAGATTTAAGTTTTGACTTGCCACAGGAATATGACAAAAATGCAGGCACAAAAGCAGAAAATGTATTAGTTTTCCAGAAAAATCATACTTCACACGCTCAAATTTTCATGATTTAGATTGCCTGGCCACGTCAGGCCTGAAATGAAATTGTTGCTTGTTCACAACTTTGCCAGCTGGGCTGCCCTCAGGATGGGCTCCCAAGCTGATCTAACTTGGTCCTTTGTTTTACATGCACCCTTAAAATAAGTAGAAAAGTTTACCTGAATTTGCAAGGCTTTTTCCTTCAGGCTGTCATCACCCATCTGCTCTGCATTATCTAGTAGGTTCACCTGAATGGACACATCAATTGGGTTTCTCTGCTTCAGTTTGTTTAGAGCACATTCCAGTTTTGCATTTGTTTCAACACACTAAAACAAAAGCATACATATTTAAGTACCATTCAAGAAGAAAAAGGTACAAATAACTTAGATATGCAACTTGCAACACCAACCATCTCAGAATTTTTTTGCAATTCTGCCCTGAGCTGGTCCCGCTCAGACATGACATCCTGGAGAAGTTTTTGTAGCTCATCTTTTTCTTGATTAATTGATGA
Source organism: Pterocles gutturalis (assembly GCF_000699245.1). Classification (NCBI taxonomy): domain Eukaryota; kingdom Metazoa; phylum Chordata; class Aves; order Pterocliformes; family Pteroclidae; genus Pterocles; species Pterocles gutturalis. The sequence goes on along the minus strand of NW_010145437.1, from coordinate 30,570 downwards.
GATGT